>NW_026040269.1:300000-440479 GCF_023343835.1 Lagopus muta
GCGATATTTTAGGGGAAAAACAGGGATTTCTATGAAAATAAGCGATATTTTAGGGGAAAAACAGGGATTTCTATGAAAATAAGCGATATTTTACGGGAAAAACAGGGATTTCTATGAAAATAAGCGATATTTTAGGGTTAAAAACAGGGATTTCTATGAAAATAAGCGATATTTTAGGGGAAAAACAGGGATTTCTATGAAAATAAGCGATATTTTAGGGGAAAAACAGGGATTTCTGTGAAAATAAGTGATATTTTAGGGGAAAAACAGGGATTTCTATGAAAATAAGCGATATTTAAGGGGAAAAAACAGGGATTTCTATGAAAATAAGCGATATTTTAGGGGAAAAACAGGGATTTCTATGAAAATAAGCGATATTTTAGGTTAAAAACAGGGATTTCTATGAAAATAAGCGATATTTAAGGTTAAAAACAGGGATTTCTATGAAAATAAGTGATATTTTAGGGGAAAAACAGGGATTTCTATGAAAATAAGCGATATTTTAGGTTAAAAACAGGGATTTCTATGAAAATAAGCGATATTTTAGGGGAAAAACAGGGATTTCTATGAAAACAAGCGATATTTTAGGGGAAAAACAGGGATTTCTATGAAAATAAGCGATATTTTAGGGTTAAAAACAGGGATTTCTATGAAAATAAGTGATATTTTAGGGGAAAAACAGGGATTTCTATGAAAATAAGCGATATTTTAGGGGAAAAACAGGGATTTCTATGAAAATAAGCGATATTTTAGGTTAAAAACAGGGATTTCTATGAAAATAAGCGATATTTAAGGTTAAAAACAGGGATTTCTATGAAAATAAGCGATATTTTAGGTTAAAAACAGGGATTTCTATGAAAATAAGCGATATTTTAGGGGAAAAACAGGGATTTCTATGAAAATAAGCGATATTTTAGGGGAAAAACAGGGATTTCTATGAAAATAAGCGATATTTTAGGGGAAAAACAGGGATTTTGATGAAAATAAGCGATATTTTAGGGGAAAAACAGGGATTTCTATGAAAATAAGCGATATTTTAGGGGAAAAACAGGGATTTCTATGAAAATAAGCGATATTTTAGGTTAAAAACAGGGATTTCTATGAAAATAAGCGATATTTTAGGGGAAAAACAGGGATTTCTATGAAAATAGGCGATATTTTAGGGGAAAAAACAGGGATTTCTATGAAAATAAGCGATATTTCAGGGGAAAAACAGGGATTTCTATGAAAATAAGCGATATTTTAGGGGAAAAACAGGGATTTCTATGAAAATAAGCAATATTTTAGGGGAAAAACAGGGATTTCTATGAAAATAAGCCATATTTTAGCTGAAAAACAGGGATTTCTGTGAAAATAAGCGATATTTTAGGGGAAAAACAGGGATTTCTGTGAAAATAAGCGATATTTTAGGTTAAAAACAGGGATTTCTATGAAAATAAGCGATATTTAAGGGGAAAAACAGGGATTTCTATGAAAATAAACGATATTTTAGGGGAAAAACAGGGATTTCTATGAAAATAAGCGATATTTTAGGGTTAAATACAGGGATTTCTATGAAAATAAGCGATATTTTAGGGGAAAAACAGGGATTTTGATGAAAATAAGCGATATTTTAGGGGAAAAACAGGGATTTCTATGAAAATAAGCGATATTTAAGGTTAAAAACAGGGATTTCTATGAAAATAAGCGATATTTAAGGTTAAAAACAGGGATTTCTATGAAAATAAGCGATATTTTAGGGGGAAAACAGGGATTTCTATGAAAATAAGCGATATTTTAGGGTTAAAAACAGGGATTTCTATGAAAATAAGCGATATTTTAGGGGAAAAAACAGGGATTTCTATGAAAATAAGCGATATTTTAGGGGAAAAACAGGGATTTCTGTGAAAATAAGCGATATTTTTGGGGAAAAACAGGGATTTCTATGAAAATAAGCGATATTTAAGGGGAAAAACAGGGATTTCTATGAAAATAAGCGATATTTTAGGGGAAAAACAGGGATTTCTATGAAAATAAGCGATATTTTAGGTTAAAAACAGGGATTTCTATGAAAATAAGCGATATTTTAGGTTAAAAACAGGGATTTCTATGAAAATAAGCGATATTTTAGGGGAAAAACAGGGATTTCTATGAAAATAAGCGATATTTTAGGGGAAAAACAGGGATTTCTATGAAAATAAGCGATATTTTAGGGGAAAAACAGGGATTTCTATGAAAATAAGCGATATTTTAGGGTTAAAAACAGGGATTTCTATGAAAATAAGCGATATTTTAGGGGAAAAACAGGGATTTCTATGAAAATAAGCGATATTTTAGGGGAAAAACAGGGATTTCTATGAAAATAAGCGATATTTTAGGGGAAAAACAGGGATTTCTATGAAAATAAGCGATATTTTAGGGTTAAAAACAGGGATTTCTATGAAAATAAGCGATATTTTAGGGGAAAAACAGGGATTTCTATGAAAATAAGCGATATTTTAGGGGAAAAACAGGGATTTCTGTGAAAATAAGCGATATTTTAGGGGAAAAACAGGGATTTCTATGAAAATAAGCGATATTTTAGGTTAAAAACAGGGATTTCTATGAAAATAAGCGATATTTAAGGTTAAAAACAGGGATTTCTATGAAAATAAGTGATATTTTAGGGGAAAAACAGGGATTTCTATGAAAATAAGCGATATTTTAGGTTAAAAACAGGGATTTCTATGAAAATAAGCGATATTTAAGGGGAAAAACAGGGATTTTGATGAAAATAAGCGATATTTTAGGGGAAAAACAGGGATTTCTATGAAAATAAGCGATATTTTAGGGGAAAAACAGGGATTTCTATGAAAATAAGTGATATTTTAGGGGAAAAACAGGGATTTCTATGAAAATAAGCGATATTTTAGGGGAAAAACAGGGATTTCTATGAAAATAAGCGATATTTTAGGTTAAAAACAGGGATTTCTATGAAAATAAGCGATATTTAAGGTTAAAAACAGGGATTTCTATGAAAATAAGCGATATTTAAGGTTAAAAACAGGGATTTCTATGAAAATAAGCGATATTTTAGGGGAAAAACAGGGATTTCTATGAAAATAAGCGATATTTTAGGGGAAAAACAGGGATTTCTATGAAAATAAGCGATATTTTAGGGGAAAAACAGGGATTTCTATGAAAATAAGCCATATTTTAGCTGAAAAACAGGGATTTCTGTGAAAATAAGCGATATTTTAGGGGAAAAACAGGGATTTCTGTGAAAATAAGCGATATTTTAGGTTAAAAACAGGGATTTCTATGAAAATAAGCGATATTTAAGGGGAAAAACAGGGATTTCTATGAAAATAAACGATATTTTAGGGGAAAAACAGGGATTTCTATGAAAATAAGCGATATTTTAGGGTTAAATACAGGGATTTCTATGAAAATAAGCGATATTTTAGGGGAAAAACAGGGATTTTGATGAAAATAAGCGATATTTTAGGGGAAAAACAGGGATTTCTATGAAAATAAGCGATATTTAAGGTTAAAAACAGGGATTTCTATGAAAATAAGCGATATTTAAGGTTAAAAACAGGGATTTCTATGAAAATAAGCGATATTTTAGGGGGAAAACAGGGATTTCTATGAAAATAAGCGATATTTTAGGGTTAAAAACAGGGATTTCTATGAAAATAAGCGATATTTTAGGGGAAAAACAGGGATTTCTATGAAAATAAGCGATATTTTAGGGGAAAAACAGGGATTTCTGTGAAAATAAGCGATATTTTTGGGGAAAAACAGGGATTTCTATGAAAATAAGCGATATTTAAGGGGAAAAACAGGGATTTCTATGAAAATAAGCGATATTTTAGGGGAAAAACAGGGATTTCTATGAAAATAAGCGATATTTTAGGTTAAAAACAGGGATTTCTATGAAAATAAGCGATATTTTAGGTTAAAAACAGGGATTTCTATGAAAATAAGCGATATTTTAGGGGAAAAACAGGGATTTCTATGAAAATAAGCGATATTTTAGGGGAAAAACAGGGATTTCTATGAAAATAAGCGATATTTTAGGGGAAAAACAGGGATTTCTATGAAAATAAGCGATATTTTAGGGTTAAAAACAGGGATTTCTATGAAAATAAGCGATATTTTAGGGGAAAAACAGGGATTTCTATGAAAATAAGCGATATTTTAGGGGAAAAACAGGGATTTCTATGAAAATAAGCGATATTTTAGGGGAAAAACAGGGATTTCTATGAAAATAAGCGATATTTTAGGGTTAAAAACAGGGATTTCTATGAAAATAAGCGATATTTTAGGGGAAAAACAGGGATTTCTATGAAAATAAGCGATATTTTAGGGGAAAAACAGGGATTTCTGTGAAAATAAGCGATATTTTAGGGGAAAAACAGGGATTTCTATGAAAATAAGCGATATTTTAGGTTAAAAACAGGGATTTCTATGAAAATAAGCGATATTTAAGGTTAAAAACAGGGATTTCTATGAAAATAAGTGATATTTTAGGGGAAAAACAGGGATTTCTATGAAAATAAGCGATATTTTAGGTTAAAAACAGGGATTTCTATGAAAATAAGCGATATTTAAGGGGAAAAACAGGGATTTTGATGAAAATAAGCGATATTTTAGGGGAAAAACAGGGATTTCTATGAAAATAAGCGATATTTTAGGGGAAAAACAGGGATTTCTATGAAAATAAGTGATATTTTAGGGGAAAAACAGGGATTTCTATGAAAATAAGCGATATTTTAGGGGAAAAACAGGGATTTCTATGAAAATAAGCGATATTTTAGGTTAAAAACAGGGATTTCTATGAAAATAAGCGATATTTAAGGTTAAAAACAGGGATTTCTATGAAAATAAGCGATATTTAAGGTTAAAAACAGGGATTTCTATGAAAATAAGCGATATTTTAGGGGAAAAACAGGGATTTCTATGAAAATAAGCGATATTTTAGGGGAAAAACAGGGATTTCTATGAAAATAAGCGATATTTTAGGGGAAAAACAGGGATTTTGATGAAAATAAGCGATATTTTAGGGGAAAAACAGGGATTTCTATGAAAATAAGCGATATTTTAGGGGAAAAACAGGGATTTCTATGAAAATCAGCGATATTTTAGGTTAAAAACAGGGATTTCTATGAAAATAAGCGATATTTTAGGGGAAAAACAGGGATTTCTATGAAAATAAGCGATATTTTAGGGGAAAAACAGGGATTTCTATGAAAATAAGCCATATTTTAGCTGAAAAACAGGGATTTCTGTGAAAATAAGCGATATTTTACGGGAAAAACAGGGATTTCTATGAAAATAAGCGATATTTTACGGGAAAAACAGGGATTTCTATGAAAATAAGCTATATTTTAGGGGAAAAACAGGGATTTCGATGAAAATAAGCTATATTTTAGGGGAAAAACAGGGATTTCTATGAAAATAAGCGATATTTTAGGGTTAAAAACAGGGATTTCTATGAAAATAAGCGATATTTTATGTGAAAAACAGGGATTTCTATGAAAATAAGCGATATTTTAGGGGAAAAACAGGGATTTTGATGAAAATAAGCGATATTTTAGGGGAAAAAACAGGGATTTCTATGAAAATAAGCGATATTTTAGGGGAAAAACAGGGATTTCTATGAAAATAAGCGATATTTTAGGTTAAAAACAGGGATTTCTATGAAAATAAGCGATATTTTTGGGGAAAAACAGGGATTTCTATGAAAATAAGCGATATTTTAGGGGAAAAACAGGGATTTCTATGAAAATAAGCGATATTTTAGGGGAAAAACAGGGATTTCTATGAAAATAAGCGATATTTAAGGGGAAAAACAGGGATTTCTATGAAAATAAGCAATATTTTAGGGGAAAAACAGGGATTTCTATGAAAATAAGCCATATTTTAGGGGAAAAACAGGGATTTCTATGAAAATAAGCGATATTTTAGGTTAAAAACAGGGATTTCTATGAAAATAAGCGATATTTAAGGGGAAAAACAGGGATTTCTATGAAAATAAACGATATTTTAGGGGAAAAACAGGGATTTCTATGAAAATAAGCGATATTTTAGGGTTAAATACAGGGATTTCTATGAAAATAAGCGATATTTTAGGGGAAAAACAGGGATTTTGATGAAAATAAGCGATATTTTAGGGGAAAAACAGGGATTTCTATGAAAATAAGCGATATTTAAGGTTAAAAACAGGGATTTCTATGAAAATAAGCGATATTTAAGGTTAAAAACAGGGATTTCTATGAAAATAAGCTATATTTTAGGGGAAAAACAGGGATTTCTATGAAAATAAGCGATATTTTAGGGGAAAAACAGGGATTTCTATGAAAATAAGCGATATTTTAGGTTAAAAACAGGGATTTCTATGAAAATAAGCGATATTTTAGGGTTAAAAACAGGGATTTCTATGAAAATAAGCGATATTTTAGGGGAAAAACAGGGATTTCTGTGAAAATAAGTGATATTTTAGGGGAAAAACAGGGATTTCTATGAAAATAAGCGATATTTTAGGGTTAAAAACAGGGATTTCTATGAAAATAAACGATATTTTAGGGGGAAAAACAGGGATTTCTGTGAAAATAAGTGATATTTTAGGGGAAAAACAGGGATTTCTATGAAAATAAGCGATATTTTAGGGGAAAAACAGGGATTTCTATGAAAATAAGCGATATTTTTAGGAAAAATAGGGATTTCTATGAAAATAAGCGATATTTTAGGGGAAAAACAGGGATTTCTATGAAAATAAGCGATATTTTAGGTTAAAAACAGGGATTTCTATGAAAATAAGCGATATTTAAGGTTAAAAACAGGGATTTCTATGAAAATAAGCGATATTTTAGGGTTAAAAACAGGGATTTCTATGAAAATAAGCGATATTTTAGGGGAAAAACAGGGATTTCTATGAAAATAAGCGATATTTAAGGGGAAAAACAGGGATTTCTATGAAAATAAGCGATATTTTAGGGGAAAAACAGGGATTTCTATGAAAATAAGCGATATTTTAGGGGAAAAACAGGGATTTCTATGAAAATAAGCGATATTTAAGGTTAAAAACAGGGATTTCTATGAAAATAAGCGATATTTTAGGGGAAAAACAGGGATTTCTATGAAAATAAACGATATTTTTAGGAAAAACAGGGATTTCTATGAAAATAAGCGATATTTTAGGTTAAAAACAGGGATTTCTATGAAAATAAGCGATATTTAAGGTTAAAAACAGGGATTTCTATGAAAATAAGCGATATTTTAGGGTTAAAAACAGGGATTTCTATGAAAATAAGCGATATTTTAGGGGAAAAAACAGGGATTTCTATGAAAATAAGCGATATTTAAGGGGAAAAACAGGGATTTCTATGAAAATAAGCGATATTTTAGGGGAAAAACAGGGATTTCTATGAAAATAAGCGATATTTTAGGGGAAAAAACAGGGATTTCTATGAAAATAAGCGATATTTTAGGTTAAAAACAGGGATTTCTATGAAAATAAGCGATATTTAAGGTTAAAAACAGGGATTTCTATGAAAATAAGCGATATTTTAGGGGAAAAACAGGGATTTCTATGAAAATAAGCGATATTTTAGGGGAAAAACAGGGATTTCTATGAAAATAAGCGATATTTTAGGGGAAAAACAGGGATTTTGATGAAAATAAGCGATATTTTAGGGGAAAAACAGGGATTTCTATGAAAATAAGCGATATTTTAGGGGAAAAACAGGGATTTCTATGAAAATCAGCGATATTTTAGGTTAAAAACAGGGATTTCTATGAAAATAAGCGATATTTTAGGGGAAAAACAGGGATTTCTATGAAAATAAGCGATATTTTAGGGGAAAAACAGGGATTTCTATGAAAATAAGCCATATTTTAGCTGAAAAACAGGGATTTCTGTGAAAATAAGCGATATTTTACGGGAAAAACAGGGATTTCTATGAAAATAAGCGATATTTTACGGGAAAAACAGGGATTTCTATGAAAATAAGCGATATTTTAGGGGAAAAACAGGGATTTCGATGAAAATAAGCGACATTTTAGGGGAAAAACAGGGATTTCTATGAAAATAAGCGATATTTTAGGGGAAAAACAGGGATTTCTATGAAAATAAGCGATATTTTAGGTTAAAAACAGGGATTTCTATGAAAATAAGCGATATTTTTGGGGAAAAACAGGGATTTCTATGAAAATAAGCGATATTTTAGGGGAAAAACAGGGATTTCTATGAAAATAAGCGATATTTTAGGGGAAAAACAGGGATTTCTATGAAAATAAGCGATATTTAAGGGGAAAAACAGGGATTTCTATGAAAATAAGCAATATTTTAGGGGAAAAACAGGGATTTCTATGAAAATAAGCCATATTTTAGGGGAAAAACAGGGATTTCTGTGAAAATAAGCGATATTTTAGGGGAAAAACAGGGATTTCTATGAAAATAAGCGATATTTAAGGGGAAAAACAGGGATTTCTATGAAAATAAACGATATTTTAGGGGAAAAACAGGGATTTCTATGAAAATAAGCGATATTTTAGGGTTAAAAACAGGGATTTCTATGAAAATAAGCGATATTTTAGGGGAAAAACAGGGATTTCTATGAAAATAAGCGATATTTTAGGGGAAAAACAGGGATTTCTATGAAAATAAGCGATATTTAAGGTTAAAAACAGGGATTTCTATGAAAATAAGCGATATTTAAGGTTAAAAACAGGGATTTCTATGAAAATAAGCTATATTTTAGGGGAAAAACAGGGATTTCTATGAAAATAAGCGATATTTTAGGGGAAAAACAGGGATTTCTATGAAAATAAGCGATATTTTAGGTTAAAAACAGGGATTTCTATGAAAATAAGCGATATTTTAGGGTTAAAAACAGGGATTTCTATGAAAATAAGCGATATTTTAGGGGAAAAACAGGGATTTCTGTGAAAATAAGTGATATTTTAGGGGAAAAACAGGGATTTCTATGAAAATAAGCGATATTTTAGGGTTAAAAACAGGGATTTCTATGAAAATAAACGATATTTTAGGGGAAAAACAGGGATTTCTGTGAAAATAAGTGATATTTTAGGGGAAAAACAGGGATTTCTATGAAAATAAGCGATATTTTAGGGGAAAAACAGGGATTTCTATGAAAATAAACGATATTTTTAGGAAAAATAGGGATTTCTATGAAAATAAGCGATATTTTAGGGGAAAAACAGGGATTTCTATGAAAATAAGCGATATTTTAGGTTAAAAACAGGGATTTCTATGAAAATAAGCGATATTTAAGGTTAAAAACAGGGATTTCTATGAAAATAAGCGATATTTTAGGGTTAAAAACAGGGATTTCTATGAAAATAAGCGATATTTTAGGGGAAAAACAGGGATTTCTATGAAAATAAGCGATATTTAAGGGGAAAAACAGGGATTTCTATGAAAATAAGCGATATTTTAGGGGAAAAACAGGGATTTCTATGAAAATAAGCGATATTTTAGGGGAAAAAACAGGGATTTCTATGAAAATAAGCGATATTTAAGGTTAAAAACAGGGATTTCTATGAAAATAAGCGATATTTTAGGGGAAAAACAGGGATTTCTATGAAAATAAGCGATATTTTAGGGGAAAAACAGGGATTTCTATGAAAATAAGCGATATTTTAGGTTAAAAACAGGGATTTCTATGAAAATAAGCGATATTTAAGGTTAAAAACAGGGATTTCTATGAAAATAAGCGATATTTTAGGGTTAAAAACAGGGATTTCTATGAAAATAAGCGATATTTTAGGGGAAAAACAGGGATTTCTATGAAAATAAGCGATATTTAAGGGGAAAAACAGGGATTTCTATGAAAATAAGCGATATTTTAGGGGAAAAACAGGGATTTCTATGAAAATAAGCGATATTTTAGGGGAAAAACAGGGATTTCTATGAAAATAAGCGATATTTTAGGTTAAAAACAGGGATTTCTATGAAAATAAGCGATATTTAAGGGGAAAAACAGGGATTTCTATGAAAATAAGCGATATTTTAGGTTAAAAACAGGGATTTCTATGAAAATAAGCGATATTTTAGGGGAAAAACAGGGATTTCTATGAAAATAAGCGATATTTTAGGTTAAAAACAGGGATTTCTATGAAAATAAGCGATATTTTAGGGTTGAAAACAGGGATTTCTATGAAAATAAGCGATATTTAAGGGGAAAAACAGGGATTTCTATGAAAATAAGCGATATTTTAGGGGAAAAACAGGGATTTCTGTGAAAATAAGCGATATTTTAGGGGAAAAACAGGGATTTCTATGAAAATAAGCGATATTTAAGGGGAAAAACAGGGATTTCTATGAAAATAAGCGATATTTTAGGGGAAAAACAGGGATTTCTATGAAAATAAGCGATATTTAAGGTTAAAAACAGGGATTTCTATGAAAATAAGCGATATTTAAGGTTAAAAACAGGGATTTCTATGAAAATAAGCGATATTTTAGGGTTAAAAACAGGGATTTCTATGAAAATAAGCGATATTTTAGGGGAAAAAACAGGGATTTCTATGAAAATAAGCGATATTTTAGGGGAAAAACAGGGATTTTGATGAAAATAAGCGATATTTTAGGGGAAAAACAGGGATTTCTATGAAAATAAGCGATATTTTAGGGTTAAAAACAGGGATTTCTATGAAAATAAGTGATATTTTAGGTTAAAAACAGGGATTTCTATGAAAATAAGCGATATTTTACGGGAAAAACAGGGATTTCTATGAAAATAAGCGATATTTTAGGGGTAAAACAGGGATTTCTATGAAAATAAGCGATATTTAAGGTTAAAAACAGGGATTTCTATGAAAATAAGCGATATTTTAGGGTTAAAAACTGGGATTTCTATGAAAATAAGCAATATTTAAGGGGAAAAACAGGGATTTCTATGAAAATAAGCGATATTTTACGGGGAAAAACAGGGATTTTGATGAAAATAAGCGATATTTTAGGGGAAAAACAGGGATTTCTATGAAAATAAGCGATATTTGAGGGGAAAAACAGGGATTTCTATGAAAATAAGCGATATTTTTGGGAAAAAACAGGGATTTCTATGAAAATAAGCAATATTTTAGGGGAAAAAACAGGGATTTCTATGAAAATAAGCGATATTTTAGGGGAAAAACAGGGATTTCTATGAAAATAAGCGATATTTTAGGGGAAAAACAGGGATTTCTATGAAAATAAGCGATATTTTAGGGGAAAAACAGGGATTTCTATGAAAATAAGCGATATTTTAGCTGAAAAACAGGGATTTCTGTGAAAATAAGCGATATTTGAGGTTAAAAACAGGGATTTCTATGAAAATAAGCGATATTTTAGGTTAAAAACAGGGATTTCTATGAAAATAAGCGATATTTTAGGTGAAAAACAGGGATTTCTATGAAAATAAGCGATATTTTAGGTTAAAAACAGGGATTTCTATGAAAATAAGCGATATTTTAGGGTTAAAAACAGGGATTTCTATGAAAATAAGCGATATTTTAGGGGAAAAACAGGGATTTCTATGAAAATAAGCGATATTTTAGGTTAAAAACAGGGATTTCTATGAAAATAAGCGATATTTTAGGGTTAAAAACAGGGATTTCTATGAAAATAAGCGATATTTTAGGGGAAAAACAGGGATTTCTATGAAAATAAGCGATATTTTAGGGGAAAAACAGGGATTTCTGTGAAAATAAGCGATATTTTAGGGGAAAAACAGGGATTTCTATGAAAATAAGCGATATTTAAGGTTAAAAACACGGATTTCTATGAAAATAAGCGATATTTTAGGGGAAAAACAGGGATTTCTATGAAAATAAGCGATATTTTAGGTTAAAAACAGGGATTTCTATGAAAATAAGCGATATTTAAGGGTTAAAAACAGGGATTTCTATGAAAATAAGCGATATTTTAGGGTTAAAAACAGGGATTTCTATGAAAATAAGCGATATTTTAGGGGAAAAACAGGGATTTCTATGAAAATAAGCGATATTTTAGGGGAAAAACAGGGATTTTGATGAAAATAAGCGATATTTTAGGGGAAAAAACAGGGATTTCTATGAAAATAAGCGATATTTTAGGGGAAAAACAGGGATTTCTATGAAAATAAGTGATATTTTAGGTTAAAAACAGGGATTTCTATGAAAATAAGCGATATTTTACGGGAAAAACAGTGATTTCTATGAAAATAAGCGATATTTTAGGGGAAAAACAGGGATTTCTATGAAAATAAGCGATATTTAAGGTTAAAAACAGGGATTTCTATGAAAATAAGCGATATTTTAGGGTTAAAAACAGGGATTTCTATGAAAATAAGCGATATTTTAGGTTAAAAACAGGGATTTCTATGAAAATAAGCGATATTTTAGGGGAAAAACAGGGATTTTGATGAAAATAAGCGATATTTTAGGGGAAAAACAGGGATTTCTATGAAAATAAGCGATATTTTAGGGGAAAAACAGGGATTTCTATGAAAATAAGCGATATTTTAGGGGAAAAACAGGGATTTCTATGAAAATAAGCGATATTTTAGGGGAAAAACAGGGATTTCTATGAAAATAAGCGATATTTTAGGGGAAAAACAGGGATTTCTATGAAAATAAGCGATATTTTAGGGGAAAAACAGGGATTTCTATGAAAATAAGCGATATTTTAGGGGAAAAACAGGGATTTCTATGAAAATAAGCGATATTTAAGGTTAAAAACACGGATTTCTATGAAAATAAGCGATATTTTAGGGGAAAAACAGGGATTTCTATGAAAATAAGCGATATTTTAGGTTAAAAACAGGGATTTCTATGAAAATAAGCGATATTTAAGGGTTAAAAACAGGGATTTCTATGAAAATAAGCGATATTTTAGGGTTAAAAACAGGGATTTCTATGAAAATAAGCGATATTTTAGGGGAAAAACAGGGATTTCTATGAAAATAAGCGATATTTTAGGGGAAAAACAGGGATTTTGATGAAAATAAGCGATATTTTAGGGGAAAAAACAGGGATTTCTATGAAAATAAGCGATATTTTAGGGGAAAAACAGGGATTTCTATGAAAATAAGTGATATTTTAGGTTAAAAACAGGGATTTCTATGAAAATAAGCGATATTTTACGGGAAAAACAGTGATTTCTATGAAAATAAGCGATATTTTAGGGGAAAAAACAGGGATTTCTATGAAAATAAGCGATATTTAAGGTTAAAAACAGGGATTTCTATGAAAATAAGCGATATTTTAGGGTTAAAAACAGGGATTTCTATGAAAATAAGCGATATTTTAGGTTAAAAACAGGGATTTCTATGAAAATAAGCGATATTTTAGGGGAAAAACAGGGATTTTGATGAAAATAAGCGATATTTTAGGGGAAAAACAGGGATTTCTATGAAAATAAGCGATATTTTAGGGGAAAAACAGGGATTTCTATGAAAATAAGCGATATTTTAGGGGAAAAACAGGGATTTCTATGAAAATAAGCGATATTTTAGGGGAAAAACAGGGATTTCTATGAAAATAAGCGATATTTTAGGGGAAAAACAGGGATTTCTATGAAAATAAGCGATATTTTAGGGGAAAAACAGGGATTTCTATGAAAATAAGCGATATTTTAGGGGAAAAACAGGGATTTCTATGAAAATAAGCGATATTTTAGCTGAAAAACAGGGATTTCTGTGAAAATAAGCGATATTTTAGGGGAAAAACAGGGATTTCTATGAAAATAAGCGATATTTTAGGTTAAAAACAGGGATTTCTATGAAAATAAGCGATATTTAAGGGGAAAAACAGGGATTTCTATGAAAATAAACGATATTTTAGGGGAAAAACAGGGATTTCTATGAAAATAAGCGATATTTTAGGGTTAAATACAGGGATTTCTATGAAAATAAGCGATATTTTAGGGGAAAAACAGGGATTTCTATGAAAATAAGCGATATTTTAGGGGAAAAACAGGGATTTCTATGAAAATAAGCGATATTTAAGGTTAAAAACAGGGATTTCTATGAAAATAAGCGATATTTAAGGTTAAAAACAGGGATTTCTATGAAAATAAGCGATATTTTAGGGGAAAAACAGTGATTTCTATGAAAATGAGTGATATTTTAGGGGAAAAACAGGGATTTCTATGAAAATAAGCGATATTTTAGGGGAAAAACAGGGATTTCTATGAAAATAAGCGATATTTAAGGTTAAAAACAGGGATTTCTATGAAAATAAGCGATATTTAAGGGGAAAAACAGGGATTTCTATGAAAATAAGCGATATTTTAGGGGAAAAACAGGGATTTCTATGAAAATAAGCGATATTTTAGGGGAAAAACAGGGATTTCTATGAAAATAAGCGATATTTTAGGTTAAAAACAAGGATTTCTATGAAAATAAGCGATATTTTAGGGGAAAAACAGGGATTTCTATGAAAATAAGCGATATTTTAGGGTTAAAAACAGGGATTTCTATGAAAATAAGCGATATTTTAGGTTAAAAACAGGGATTTCTATGAAAATAAGCGATATTTTAGGGGAAAAACAGGGATTTCTGTGAAAATAAGCGATATTTTAGGGGAAAAACAGGGATTTCTATGAAAATAAGCGATATTTTAGGGGAAAAACAGGGATTTCTATGAAAATAAGCGATATTTTTGGGGAAAAACAGGGATTTCTATGAAAATAAGCGATATTTTAGGGGAAAAACAGGGATTTCTATGAAAATAAGCGATATTTTAGGGGAAAAACAGGGATTTCTATGAAAATAAGCGATATTTTAGGGGAAAAACAGGGATTTCTATGAAAATAAGCGATATTTTAGGGGAAAAACAGGGATTTCTATGAAAATAAGCGATATTTTAGGGGAAAAACAGGGATTTCTATGAAAATAAGCCATATTTTAGCTGAAAAACAGGGATTTCTGTGAAAATAAGCGATATTTTAGGGGAAAAACAGGGATTTCTATGAAAATAAGCGATATTTAAGGTTAAAAACAGGGATTTCTATGAAAATAAGCGATATTTAAGGTTAAAAACAGGGATTTCTATGAAAATAAGCGATATTTTTGGGGGAAAAACAGGGATTTCTATGAAAATAAGCGATATTTTAGGTTAAAAACAGGGATTTCTATGAAAATAAGCGATATTTTAGGTTAAAAACAGGGATTTCTATGAAAATAAGCGATATTTTAGGGTTAAAAACAGGGATTTCTATGAAAATAAGCGATATTTTAGGGGAAAAACAGGGATTTCTATGAAAATAAGCGATATTTAAGGTTAAAAACAGGGATTTCTATGAAAATAAGCGATATTTTAGGGGAAAAACAGGGATTTCTATGAAAATAAGCGATATTTTAGGGGAAAAACAGGGATTTCTATGAAAGTAAGCGATATTTTAGGGGAAAAAACAGGGATTTCTATGAAAATAAGCGATATTTTAGGGGAAAAACAGGGATTTCTATGAAAATAAGCGATATTTAAGGGGAAAAAACAGGGATTTCTATGAAAATAAGCGATATTTTAGGGGAAAAACAGGGATTTCTATGAAAATAAGCGATATTTTAGGGGAAAAACAGGGATTTCTATGAAAATAAGCGATGTTTTAGGGGAAAAACAGGGATTTCTATGAAAATAAGCGATATTTTAGGGGAAAAACAGGGATTTCTATGAAAATAAGCGATATTTTTGGGAAAAACAGGGATTTCTATGAAAATAAGCGATATTTTAGGGGAAAAACAGGGATTTCTATGAAAATAAGCGATATTTTAGGGGAAAAACAGGGATTTCTATGAAAATAAGCGATATTTTAGCTGAAAAACAGGGATTTCTGTGAAAATAAGCGATATTTCAGGGGAAAAACAGGGATTTCTATGAAAATAAGCGATATTTTAGGTTAAAAACAGGGATTTCTATGAAAATAAGCAATATTTAAGGGGAAAAACAGGGATTTCTACGAAAATAAGCGATATTTTAGGGGAAAAAACAGGGATTTCTATGAAAATAAGCGATATTTTAGGGGAAAAACAGGGATTTCTATGAAAATAAGCGATATTTTAGGGGAAAAACAGGGATTTCTATGAAAATAAGCGATATTTAAGGTTAAAAACAGGGATTTCTGTGAAAATAAGCGATATTTTAGGGGAAAAACAGGGATTTCTATGAAAATAAGCGATATTTTAGGGGAAAAACAGGGATTTCTATGAAAATAAGCGATATTTTAGGTTAAAAACAGGGATTTCTATGAAAATAAGCGATATTTTAGGGTTAAAAACAGGGATTTCTATGAAAATAAGCGATATTTTAGGGGAAAAACAGGGATTTCTATGAAAATAAGCGATATTTTAGGGGAAAAACAGGGATTTCTATGAAAATAAGCGATATTTTAGGGGAAAAACAGGGATTTCTGTGAAAATAAGCGATATTTTAGGGGAAAAACAGGGATTTCTATGAAAATAAGCGATATTTAAGGGGAAAAACAGGGATTTCTATGAAAATAAGCGATATTTTACGGGAAAAACAGGGATTTCTATGAAAATAAGCGATATTTTAGGGGAAAAACAGGGATTTCTATGAAAATAAGCGATATTTTAGGTTAAAAACAGGGATTTCTATGAAAATAAGCAATATTTAAGGTTAAAAACAGGGATTTCTATGAAAATAAGCGATATTTTTGGGTTAAAAACAGGGATTTCTATGAAAATAAGCGATATTTTAGGGGAAAAACAGGGATTTCTATGAAAATAAGCGATATTTTAGGGGAAAAACAGGGATTTCTATGAAAATAAGCGATATTTAAGGGGAAAAACAGGGATTTCTATGAAAATAAGCGATATTTTAGGGGAAAAACAGGGATTTCTATGAAAATAAGCGATATTTTAGGGGAAAAACAGGGATTTCTGTGAAAATAAGCGATATTTTTGGGAAAAACAGGGATTTCTGTGAAAATAAGCGATATTTTAGGGGAAAAACAGGGATTTCTATGAAAATAAGCGATATTTAAGGTTAAAAACAGGGATTTCTATGAAAATAAGCGATATTTTAGGTTAAAAACAGGGATTTCTATGAAAATAAGCGATATTTTAGGTTAAAAACAGGGATTTCTATGAAAATAAGCGATATTTTAGGGTTAAAAACAGGGATTTCTATGAAAATAAGCGATATTTTAGGGGAAAAAACAGGGATTTTGATGAAAATAAGCGATATTTTAGGGGAAAAACAGGGATTTCTATGAAAATAAGCGATATTTTTGGGTTAAAAACAGGGATTTCTATGAAAATAAGCGATATTTTAGGGGAAAAACAGGGATTTCGATGAAAATAAGCGATATTTCAGGGGAAAAACAGGGATTTCTATGAAAATAAGCGATATTTAAGGTGAAAAACAGGGATTTCTATGAAAATAAGCTATATTTTAGGGGAAAAACAGGGATTTTGATGAAAATAAGCGATATTTTAGGGGAAAAACAGGGATTTGCATGAAAATAAGCGATATTTAATGTTAAAAACAGGGATTTCTATGAAAATAAGCGATATTTAAGGGGAAAAACAGGGATTTCTATGAAAATAAGCGATATTTAAGGGGAAAAACAGGGATTTCTATGAAAATAAGCGATATTTAAGGGGAAAAACAGGGATTTCTATGACAATAAGTGATATTTTAGGGGAAAAACAGGGATTTCTATGAAAATAAGCGATATTTTAGGGGAAAAACAGGGATTTCTATGAAAATAAGCGATATTTTACGGGAAAAACAGGGATTTCTATGAAAATAAGCTATATTTTAGGGGAAAAACTGGGATTTCTATGAAAATAAGCGATATTTTAGGTTAAAAACAGGGATTTCTATGAAAATAAGTGATATTTAATGTGAAAAACAGGGATTTCTATGAAAATAAGCGATATTTAAGGTTAAAAACAGGGATTTCTATGAAAATAAGCGATATTTTAGGAGAAAAACAGTGATTTCTATGAAAATAAGCGATATTTAAGGGTTAAAACAGGGATTTCGATGAAAATAAGCGATATTTTAGGAGAAAAACAGGGATTTTGATGAAAATAAGCGATATTTTAGGGGAAAAACAGGGATTTGTATGAAAATAAGCGATATTTTAGGGGAAAAACAGGGATTTCTATGAAAATAAGCGATATTTTAGGGTTAAATACAGGGATTTCTATGAAAATAAGCGATATTTAAGGTTAAAAACAGGGATTTTGATGAAAATAAGCGATATTTTAGGGGAAAAACAGGGATTTCTATGAAAATAAGCGATATTTTAGGGGAAAAACAGGGATTTCTATGAAAATAAGCGATATTTTAGGGGAAAAACAGGGATTTCTATGAAAATAAGCGATATTTAAGGTTAAAAACAGGGATTTCTATGAAAATAAGCGATATTTAAGGTTAAAAACAGGGATTTCTATGAGAATAAGCGATATTTCATGTTAAAAACAGGGATTTCTATGAAAATAAGCGATATTTTAGGGGAAAAACAGGGATTTCTATGAAAATAAGCGATATTTTAGGGGAAAAACAGGGATTTCTATGAAAATAAGCGATATTTAATATTAAAAACAGGGATTTCTATGAAAATAAGCGATATTTTAGGAGAAAAACAGGGATTTCTATGAAAATAAGCGATATTTTAGGTTAAAAACAGGGATTTCTATGAAAATAAGCGATATTTTTGGGTTAAAAACAGGGATTTCTATGAAAATAAGCGATATTTTAGGGGAAAAACAGGGATTTCTATGAAAATAAGCGATATTTTACGGGAAAAACAGGGATTTCTATGAAAATAAGCGATATTTTAGGGGAAAAACAGGGATTTCTATGAAAATAAGCGATATTTTAGGGGAAAAACAGGGATTTCTATGAAAATAAGCGATATTTTAGGGGAAAAACAGGGATTTCTATGAAAATAAGCGATATTTTAGGGGAAAAACAGGGATTTCTATGAAAATAAGCGATATTTTAGGGGAAAAACAGGGATTTCTATGAAAATAAGCGATATTTTAGGGGAAAAACAGGGATTTCTATGAAAATAAGCGATATTTTAGGGGAAAAACATGGATTTCTATGAAAATAAGCGATATTTAAGGTTAAAAACAGTGATTTCCATGAAAATAAGCGATATTTTAGGAGAAAAACAGGGATTTCTATGAAAATAAGCGATATTTAAGGGTTAAAACAGGGATTTCTATGAAAATAAGCGATATTTTAGGGGAAAAACAGGGATTTCTATGAAAATAAGCGATATTTTAGGGGAAAAACAGGGATTTCTATGAAAATAAGCGATATTTTAGGTTAAAAACAGGGATTTCTATGAAAATAAGCGATATTTAAGGTTAAAAACAGGGATTTCTATGAAAATAAGCGATATTTAAGGTTAAAAACAGGGATTTCTATGAAAATAAGCGATATTTTAGGTTAAAAACAGGGATTTCTATGAAAATAAGCGATATTTAAGGTTAAAAACAGGGATTTCTATGAAAATAAGCGATATTTTAGGGGAAAAACAGGGATTTCTATGAAAATAAGCGATATTTTAGGGGAAAAACAGGGATTTCTATGAAAATAAGCGATATTTAAGGGGAAAAACAGGGATTTCTATGAAAATAAGCGATATTTTAGGGGAAAAACAGGGATTTCTATGAAAATAAGCGATATTTTAGGGGAAAAACAGGGATTTCTATGAAAATAAGCGATATTTTAGGGGAAAAACAGGGATTTCTATGAAAATAAGCGATATTTTAGGGCAAAAACATGGATTTCTATGAAAATAAGTGATATTTTAGGGGCAAAACAGGGATTTCTATGAAAATAAGCGATATTTTAGGGGAAAAACAGGGATTTCTATGAAAATAAGCGATATTTTTGGGGTAAAAACAGGGATTTCTATGAAAATAAGCGATATTTTAGGGGAAAAACAGGGATTTCCATGAAAATAAGCGATATTTTAGGGGAAAAACAGGGATTTCTATGAAAATAAGCGATATTTAAGGTTAAAAACAGGGATTTCTATGAAAATAAGAGATATTTTAAGGGAAAAACGGGGAATTCTATGAGAATAAGCGATATTTCATGTTAAAAACAGGGATATCTATGAAAATAAGCGATATTTTAGGGGAAAAACAGGGATTTCTATGAAAAAAAGCGATATTTTTGGGTTAAAAACAGGGATTTCTATGAAAATAAGCGATATTTTAGGGGAAAAACAGGGATTTCCATGAAAATAAGTGATATTTTAGGGGAAAAACAGGGATTTCTATGAAAATAAGCGATATTTTAGGTTAAAAACAGGGATTTCTATGAAAATAAGCAATATTTTATGTTAAAAACAGGAATTTCTATGAAAATAAGCGATATTTTAGGGGAAAAACAGGGATTTCTATGAAAATAAGTGATATTTTAGGGTTAAAAACAGGGATTTCTATGAAAATAAGCGATATTTTAGGGTTAAAAACAGGGATTTCTATGAAAATAAGCAATATTTTAGGGTTAAAAACAGGGATTTCCATGAAAATAAGCGATATTTTAGGGGAAAAACAGGGATTTCTAAGAAAATAAGCGATATTTAAGGGGAAAAACAGGGATTTCTATGAAAATAAGTGATATTTAAGGGGAAAAACAGGGATTTCTATGGAAATAAGCGATATTTTAGGGGAAAAACAGGGATTTCCATGAAAATAAGCGATATTTAAGGGGAAAAACAGGGATTTCCATGAAAATAAGCGATATTTTAGGGTTAAAAACAGGGATTTCTATGAAAATAAGCGATATTTAAGGGGAAAAACAGGGATTTCCATGAAAATAAGTGATATTTTTGGGTTAAAAACAGGGATTTCTATGAAAATAAGCGATATTTAATGTTAAAAACAGGGATTTCTATGAAAATAAGCGATATTTAATTGGAAAAACAGGCATTTCTATGAAAATAAGTGATATTTTAGGGGAAAAACAGGGATTTCGATGAAAATAAGCGATATTTAAGGGGAAAAACAGGGATTTCTATGAAAATAAGAGATATTTTAGGGGAAAAACAGGGATTTCTATGAAAATAAGCGATATTTTAGGGGAAAAACAGGGATTTCTATGAAAATAAGCAATATTTTAGGGGAAAAAGAGGGATTTCTATGAAAATCAGCGATATTTTAGGTTAAAAACAGGGATTTCTATGAAAATAAGTGATATTTTAGGGGAAAAACAGGGATTTCTATGAAAATAAGCGATATTTTAGGTTAAAAACAGGGATTTCTATGAAAATAAGCGATATTTTAGGGGAAAAACAGGGATTTCTATGAAAATAAGCGATATTTCAGGGGGAAAACAGGGATTTCTATGAAAATCAGCGATATTTTAGGGGAAAAACAGGGATTTCTATGAAAATAAGCGATATTTTAGGTTAAAAACAGGGATTTCTATGAAAATAAGCGATATTTAAGGTTAAAAACAGGGATTTCTATGAAAATAAGCGATATTTCAGGGGAAAAACAGGGATTTCTATGAAAATAAGCGATATTTCAGGGGAAAAACAGGGATTTCCATGACAATAAGCGATATTTTAGGGGAAAAACAGGTATTTCTATGAAAATCAGCGATATTTTAGGGGAAAAACAGGGATTTCTATGAAAATAAGAGATATTTAAGGTTAAAAACAGGGATTTCTATGAAAATAAGCGATATTTTAGGGGAAAAACAGGGATTTCTATGAAAATAAGCGATATTTTAGGGTTAAATACAGGGATTTCTATGAAAATAAGCGATATTTTAGGGGAAAAACAGGGATTTCTATGAAAACAAGCGATATTTGATGTTAAAAACAGGGATTTCTATGAAAATAAGCGATATTTTAGGGGAAAAACAGGGATTTCTATGAAAATAAGCGATATTTTTGGGGAAAAACAGTTATTTCTATGAAAATAAGTGATATTTTAGGGGAAAAACAGGGATTTCTATGAAAATAAGCGATATTTAAGGTTAAAAACAGGGATTTCTATGAAAATAAGCGATATTTTAGGGGAAAAACAGGGATTTCTATGAAAATAAGCAATATTTAAAGTTGGAAACAGGGATTTCTATGAAAATAAGCGATATTTTAGGGGAAAAACAGGGATTTCTATGGAAATAAGCGATATTTTAGGGGAAAAACAGGGATTTCTATGAAAATAAGCGATATTTTAGGGGAAAAACAGGGATTTCTATGAAAATAAGCGATATTTGATGTTAAAAACAGGGATTGCTATGAAAACAAGCAATATTTTAGGGGAAAAACAGGGATTTCTATGAAAATAAGCGATATTTTAGGGGAAAAACAGGGATTTCTATGAAAATCAGCGATATTTTAGGTTAAAAACAGGGATTTCTATGAAAATAAGCGATATTTCAGGGGAAAAACAGGGATTTCTATGAAAATAAGCGATATTTTAGGGGAAAAACACGGATTTCTATGAAAATAAGCGATATTTTAGGGTTAAAAACAGGGATTTCCATGAAAATAAGCGATATTTTAGGGGAAAAACAGGGATTTCTATGAAAATAAGCGATATTTAATGTTTAAAACAGGGATTTCTATGAAAACAAGCGATATTTTAGGGGAAAAACAGGGATTTCTATGAAAATAAGCGATATTTTAGGGGAAAAACAGGGATTTCTATGAAAATAAGCGATATTTAATGTTAAAAACAGGGATTTCTATGAAAATAAGCGATATTGCAGGGGAAAAACAGGGATTTCTATGAAAATAAGCGATATTTCAGGGGAAAAACAGGGATTTCTATGAAAATAAGCGATATTTTAGGGGAAAAACAGGGATTTCTATGAAAATAAGCGATATTTAAGGGGAAAAACAGGGATTTCTATGAAAATAAGCGATATTTTAGGGGAAAAACAGGGATTTCTATGAAAATAAGCGATATTTTAGGGGAAAAACAGGGATTTAAATGAAAATAAGCGATATTTTAGGGGAAAAACAGGGATTTCTATGAAAATAAGCGATATTTTAGGGGAAAAACAGGGATTTCTATGAAAATAAGCGATATTTTAGGGGAAAAACAGGGATTTCTATGAAAATAAGCGATATTTTAGGGGAAAAACAGGGATTTCTATGAAAATAAGCGATATTTTTGGGTTAAAAACAGGGATTTCTATGAAAATAAGCGATATTTTAGGGGAAAAACAGGGATTTCTATGAAAATAAGCGATATTTCAGGGGAAAAACACGGATTTCTATGAAAATAAGCGATATTTTAGGGTTAAAAACAGGGATTTCTATGAAAATAAGCAATATTTTAGGGTTAAAAACAGGGATTTCCATGAAAATAAGCGATATTTTAGGGGAAAAACAGGGATTTCTATGAAAATCAGCGATATTTAAGGGGAAAAACAGGGATTTCTATGAAAATAAGCGATATTTTAGGGGAAAAACTGGGATTTCTATGAAAATAAACGATATTTAAGGGGAAAAACAGGGATTTCCATGAAAATAAGCGATATTTAAGGGGAAAAACAGGGATTTCTATGAAAATAAGCGATATTTAAGGTTAAAAACAGGGATTTCTATGAAAATAAGCGATATTTTAGGGGAAAAACGGGGATTTCTATGAGAATAAGCGATATTTCATGTTAAAAACAGGGATATCTATGAAAATAAGCGATATTTGAGGGGAAAAACAGGGATTTCTATGAAAATAAGCGATATTTAAGGGGAAAAACAGGGATTTCTATGAAAATAAGCGATATTTCAGGGGGAAAACAGGGATTTCTATGAAAATCAGCGATATTTTAGGGGAAAAACAGGGATTTCCATGAAAATAAGCGATATTTTAGGGGAAAAACAGGGATTTCTATGAAAATAAGCGATATTTTAGGGCAAAAACATGGATTTCTATGAAAATAAGCGATATTTAAGGTTAAAAACAGGGATTTCTATGAAAATAAGCGATATTTTAGGGGAAAAACAGGGATTTCTATGAAAATAAGCGATATTTTAGGGTTAAAAACAGGGATTTCTATGAAAATAAGTGATATTTAATGTGAAAAACTGGGATTTCTAAGAAAATAAGCGATATTTAAGGTTAAAAACAGGGATTTCCATGAAAATAAGCGATATTTTAGGAGAAAAACAGGGATTTCTATGAAAATAAGCGATATTTAAGGGTTAAAACAGGGATTTCGATGAAAATAAGCGATATTTTAGGAGAAAAACAGGGATTTTGATGAAAATAAGCGATATTTTAGGGGAAAAACAGGGATTTCTATGAAAATAAGCGATATTTTAGGGGAAAAAACAGGGATTTCAATGAAAATAAGCGATATTTTAGGGGAAAAACAGGGATTTCTATGAAAATAAGCGATATTTTTGGGAAAAACAGGGATTTCTATGAAAATAAGCGATATTTTAGGGGAAAAACAGGGATTTCTATGAAAATAAGCGATATTTTAGGGGAAAAACTGGGATTTCTATGAAAATAAGCGATATTTAAGGTTAAAAACAGGGATTTCTATGAAAATAAGCGATATTTAAGGGGAAAAACAGGGATTTCTATGAAAATAAGCGATATTTTAGGGGAAAAACAGGGATTTCTATGAAAATAAGCGATATTTTAGGGGAAAAACAGGGATTTCTATGAAAATAAGCGATATTTTAGGGGAAAAACAGGGATTTCTATGAAAATAAGCGATATTTAAGGTTAAAAACAGGGATTTTGATGAAAATAAGCGATATTTTAGGGGAAAAACAGGGATTTCTATGAAAATAAGCGATATTTAAGGTTAAAAACAGGGATTTTGATGAAAATAAGCGATATTTTAGGGGAAAAACAGGGATTTCTATGAAAATAAGCGATATTTAAGGTTAAAAACAGGGATTTCTATGAAAATAAGCGATATTTAAGGTTAAAAACAGGGATTTCTATGAAAATAAGCGATATTTTAGGGGAAAAACAGGGATTTCTATGAAAATAAGCGATATTTTAGGGGAAAAACAGGGATTTCTATGAAAATAAGCGATATTTTAGGTTAAAAACAGGGATTTCTATGAAAATAAGCGATATTTTAGGGTTAAAAACAGGGATTTCTATGAAAATAAGCGATATTTTAGGGGAAAAACAGGGATTTCTATGCAAATAAGCGATATTTTAGGGGAAAAACAGGGATTTCTATGAAAATAAGCGATATTTTAGGGGAAAAACAGGGATTTCTATGAAAATAAGCGATATTTTAGGGGAAAAACAGGGATTTCTATGAAAATAAGCGATATTTAAGGGGAAAAACAGGGATTTCTATGAAAATAAGCGATATTTTAGGGTTAAAAACAGGGATTTCTATGAAAATAAGCGATATTTTAGGGGAAAAACAGGGATTTCTATGAAAATAAGCGATATTTTAGGTTAAAAACAGGGATTTCTATGAAAATAAGCAATATTTAAGGTTAAAACCAGGGATTTCTATGAAAATAAGCGATATTTTTGGGTTAAAAACAGGGATTTCTATGAAAATAAGCGATATTTTAGGGGAAAAACAGGGATTTCTATGAAAATAAGCGATATTTTAGGGGAAAAACAGGGATTTCTATGAAAATAAGCGATATTTTAGGGGAAAAACAGGGATTTCTATGAAAATAAGCGATATTTTAGGGGAAAAACAGGGATTTCTATGAAAATAAGCGATATTTTAGGTTAAAAACAGGGATTTCTATGAAAATAAGCGATATTTTTGGGAAAAACAGGGATTTCTATGAAAATAAGCGATATTTTTGGGGAAAAACAGGGATTTCTATGAAAATAAGCGATATTTTAGGGGAAAAACAGGGATTTCTATGAAAATAAGCGATATTTAAGGTTAAAAACAGGGATTTCTATGAAAATAAGCGATATTTAAGGGGAAAAACAGGGATTTCTATGAAAATAAGCGATATTTTTGGGAAAAACAGGGATTTCTATGAAAATAAGCGATATTTTAGGGGAAAAACAGGGATTTCTATGAAAATAAGCGATATTTTTGGGAAAAACAGGGATTTCTATGAAAATAAGCGATATTTTAGGGGAAAAACAGGGATTTCTATGAAAATAAGCGATATTTTTGGGAAAAACAGGGATTTCTATGAAAATAAGCGATATTTTAGGAGAAAAACAGGGATTTCTATGAAAATAAGCGATATTTAAGGGTTAAAACAGGGATTTCGATGAAAATAAGCGATATTTTAGGAGAAAAACAGGGATTTTGAAGAAAATAAGCGATATTTTAGGGGAAAAACAGGGATTTGCATGAAAATAAGCGATATTTAATGTTAAAAACAGGGATTTCCATGAAAATAAGCGATATTTTAGGGTTAAAAAAAGGGATTTCTATGAAAATAAGCGATATTTAAGGGGAAAAACAGGGATTTCCATGAAAATAAGTGATATTTTTGGGTTAAAAACAGGGATTTCTATGAAAATAAGCGATATTTAATGTTAAAAACAGGGATTTCCATGAAAATAAGCGATATTTAATTGGAAAAACAGGCATTTCTATGAAAATAAGTGATATTTTAGGGGAAAAACAGGGATTTCGATGAAAATAAGCGATATTTAAGGGGAAAAACAGGGATTTCTATGAAAATAAGAGATATTTTAGGGGAAAAACAGGGATTTCTATGAAAATAAGCGATATTTTAGGGGAAAAACAGGGATTTCTATGAAAATAAGCAATATTTTAGGGGAAAAAGAGGGATTTCTATGAAAATCAGCGATATTTTATGGTTAAAAACAGGGATTTCTATGAAAATAAGTGATATTTTAGGGGAAAAACAGGGATTTCTATGAAAATAAGCGATATTTTAGGTTAAAAACAGGGATTTCTATGAAAATAAGCGATATTTTAGGGGAAAAACAGGGATTTCTATGAAAATAAGCGATATTTCAGGGGGAAAACAGGGATTTCTATGAAAATCAGCGATATTTTAGGGGAAAAACAGGGATTTCTATGAAAATAAGCGATATTTTTGCGTTAAAAACAGGGATTTCTATGAAAATAAGCGATATTTAAGGTTAAAAACAGGGATTTCTATGAAAATAAGCGATATTTCAGGGGAAAAACAGGGATTTCTATGAAAATAAGCGATATTTCAGGGGAAAAACAGGGATTTCCATGACAATAAGCGATATTTTAGGGGAAAAACAGGGATTTCTATGAAAATCAGCGATATTTTAGGGGAAAAACAGGGATTTCTATGAAAATAAGAGATATTTAAGGTTAAAAACAGGGATTTCTATGAAAATAAGCGATATTTTAGGGGAAAAACAGGGATTTCTATGAAAATAAGCGATATTTTAGGGTTAAATACAGGGATTTCTATGAAAATAAGTGATATTTTAGGGGAAAAACAGGGATTTCTATGAAAACAAGCGATATTTGATGTTAAAAACAGGGATTTCTATGAAAATAAGCGATATTTTAGGGGAAAAACAGGGATTTCTATGAAAATAAGCGATATTTCAGGGGAAAAACAGGGATTTCTATGAAAATAAGCGATATTTTAGGGGAAAAACAGGGATTTCTATGAAAATAAGCGATATTTAAGGGGAAAAACAGGGATTTCTATGAAAATAAGCGATATTTTAGGGGAAAAACAGGGATTTCTATGAAAATAAGCGATATTTTAGGGGAAAAACAGGGATTTAAATGAAAATAAGCGATATTTTAGGGGAAAAACAGGGATTTCTATGAAAATAAGCGATATTTAAGGTTAAAAACAGGGATTTTGATGAAAATAAGCGATATTTTAGGTTAAAAACAGGGACTTCTATGAAAATAAGCGATATTTTAGGGGAAAAACAGGGATTTCTATGAAAATAAGCGATATTTTTGGGTTAAAAACAGGGATTTCTATGAAAATAAGCGATATTTTAGGGGAAAAACAGGGATTTCTATGAAAATAAGCGATATTTCAGGGGAAAAACACGGATTTCTATGAAAATAAGCGATATTTTAGGGTTAAAAACAGGGATTTCTATGAAAATAAGCAATATTTTAGGGTTAAAAACAGGGATTTCCATGAAAATAAGCGATATTTCAGGGGAAAAACAGGGATTTCTATGAAAATAAGCGATATTTTAGGGGAAAAACAGGGATTTCTATGAAAATAAGCGATATTTTAGGGGAAAAACAGGGATTTCTATGAAAATAAGCGATATTTCAGGGGAAAAACAGGGATTTCTATGAAAATAAGCGATATTTAAGGGGAAAAACAGGGATTTCTATGAAAATAAGCGATATTTTAGGGGAAAAACTGGGATTTCTATGAAAATAAACGATATTTAAGGGGAAAAACAGGGATTTCCATGAAAATAAGCGATATTTAAGGGGAAAAACAGGGATTTCTATGAAAATAAGCGATATTTAAGGTTAAAAACAGGGATTTCTATGAAAATAAGCGATATTTTAGGGGAAAAACGGGGATTTCTATGAGAATAAGCGATATTTCATGTTAAAAACAGGGATATCTATGAAAATAAGCGATATTTGAGGGGAAAAACAGGGATTTCTATGAAAATAAGCGATATTTTAGGGGAAAAACAGGGATTTCTATGAAAATAAGCGATATTTAAGGGGAAAAACAGGGATTTCTATGAAAATAAGCGATATTTTAGGGGAAAAACAGGGATTTCTATGAAAATAAGCGATATTTTAGGGGAAAAACAGGGATTTCTATGAAAATAAGCGATATTTTAGGTTAAAAACAGGGATTTCTATGAAAATAAGCAATATTTAAGGTTAAAACCAGGGATTTCTATGAAAATAAGCGATATTTTTGGGTTAAAAACAGGGATTTCTATGAAAATAAGCGATATTTTAGGGGAAAAACAGGGATTTCTATGAAAATAAGCGATATTTTAGGGGAAAAACAGGGATTTCTATGAAAATAAGCGATATTTTAGGGGAAAAACAGGGATTTCTATGAAAATAAGCGATATTTTAGGGGAAAAACAGGGATTTCTATGAAAATAAGCGATATTTTAGGTTAAAAACAGGGATTTCTATGAAAATAAGCGATATTTTTGGGAAAAACAGGGATTTCTATGAAAATAAGCGATATTTTTGGGGAAAAACAGGGATTTCTATGAAAATAAGCGATATTTTAGGGGAAAAACAGGGATTTCTATGAAAATAAGCGATATTTAAGGTTAAAAACAGGGATTTCTATGAAAATAAGCGATATTTAAGGGGAAAAACAGGGATTTCTATGAAAATAAGCGATATTTTTGGGAAAAACAGGGATTTCTATGAAAATAAGCGATATTTTAGGGGAAAAACAGGGATTTCTATGAAAATAAGCGATATTTTTGGGAAAAACAGGGATTTCTATGAAAATAAGCGATATTTTAGGGGAAAAACAGGGATTTCTATGAAAATAAGCGATATTTTTGGGAAAAACAGGGATTTCTATGAAAATAAGCGATATTTTAGGAGAAAAACAGGGATTTCTATGAAAATAAGCGATATTTAAGGGTTAAAACAGGGATTTCGATGAAAATAAGCGATATTTTAGGAGAAAAACAGGGATTTTGAAGAAAATAAGCGATATTTTAGGGGAAAAACAGGGATTTGCATGAAAATAAGCGATATTTAATGTTAAAAACAGGGATTTCCATGAAAATAAGCGATATTTTAGGGTTAAAAAAAGGGATTTCTATGAAAATAAGCGATATTTAAGGGGAAAAACAGGGATTTCCATGAAAATAAGTGATATTTTTGGGTTAAAAACAGGGATTTCTATGAAAATAAGCGATATTTAATGTTAAAAACAGGGATTTCCATGAAAATAAGCGATATTTAATTGGAAAAACAGGCATTTCTATGAAAATAAGTGATATTTTAGGGGAAAAACAGGGATTTCGATGAAAATAAGCGATATTTAAGGGGAAAAACAGGGATTTCTATGAAAATAAGAGATATTTTAGGGGAAAAACAGGGATTTCTATGAAAATAAGCGATATTTTAGGGGAAAAACAGGGATTTCTATGAAAATAAGCAATATTTTAGGGGAAAAAGAGGGATTTCTATGAAAATCAGCGATATTTTATGGTTAAAAACAGGGATTTCTATGAAAATAAGTGATATTTTAGGGGAAAAACAGGGATTTCTATGAAAATAAGCGATATTTTAGGTTAAAAACAGGGATTTCTATGAAAATAAGCGATATTTTAGGGGAAAAACAGGGATTTCTATGAAAATAAGCGATATTTCAGGGGGAAAACAGGGATTTCTATGAAAATCAGCGATATTTTAGGGGAAAAACAGGGATTTCTATGAAAATAAGCGATATTTTTGCGTTAAAAACAGGGATTTCTATGAAAATAAGCGATATTTAAGGTTAAAAACAGGGATTTCTATGAAAATAAGCGATATTTCAGGGGAAAAACAGGGATTTCTATGAAAATAAGCGATATTTCAGGGGAAAAACAGGGATTTCCATGACAATAAGCGATATTTTAGGGGAAAAACAGGGATTTCTATGAAAATCAGCGATATTTTAGGGGAAAAAACAGGGATTTCTATGAAAATAAGAGATATTTAAGGTTAAAAACAGGGATTTCTATGAAAATAAGCGATATTTTAGGGGAAAAACAGGGATTTCTATGAAAATAAGCGATATTTTAGGGTTAAATACAGGGATTTCTATGAAAATAAGTGATATTTTAGGGGAAAAACAGGGATTTCTATGAAAACAAGCGATATTTGATGTTAAAAACAGGGATTTCTATGAAAATAAGCGATATTTTAGGGGAAAAACAGGGATTTCTATGAAAATAAGCGATATTTCAGGGGAAAAACAGGGATTTCTATGAAAATAAGCGATATTTTAGGGGAAAAACAGGGATTTCTATGAAAATAAGCGATATTTAAGGGGAAAAACAGGGATTTCTATGAAAATAAGCGATATTTTAGGGGAAAAACAGGGATTTCTATGAAAATAAGCGATATTTTAGGGGAAAAACAGGGATTTAAATGAAAATAAGCGATATTTTAGGGGAAAAACAGGGATTTCTATGAAAATAAGCGATATTTAAGGTTAAAAACAGGGATTTTGATGAAAATAAGCGATATTTTAGGTTAAAAACAGGGACTTCTATGAAAATAAGCGATATTTTAGGGGAAAAACAGGGATTTCTATGAAAATAAGCGATATTTTTGGGTTAAAAACAGGGATTTCTATGAAAATAAGCGATATTTTAGGGGAAAAACAGGGATTTCTATGAAAATAAGCGATATTTCAGGGGAAAAACACGGATTTCTATGAAAATAAGCGATATTTTAGGGTTAAAAACAGGGATTTCTATGAAAATAAGCAATATTTTAGGGTTAAAAACAGGGATTTCCATGAAAATAAGCGATATTTCAGGGGAAAAACAGGGATTTCTATGAAAATAAGCGATATTTTAGGGGAAAAACAGGGATTTCTATGAAAATAAGCGATATTTTAGGGGAAAAACAGGGATTTCTATGAAAATAAGCGATATTTCAGGGGAAAAACAGGGATTTCTATGAAAATAAGCGATATTTAAGGGGAAAAACAGGGATTTCTATGAAAATAAGCGATATTTTAGGGGAAAAACTGGGATTTCTATGAAAATAAACGATATTTAAGGGGAAAAACAGGGATTTCCATGAAAATAAGCGATATTTAAGGGGAAAAACAGGGATTTCTATGAAAATAAGCGATATTTAAGGTTAAAAACAGGGATTTCTATGAAAATAAGCGATATTTTAGGGGAAAAACGGGGATTTCTATGAGAATAAGCGATATTTCATGTTAAAAACAGGGATATCTATGAAAATAAGCGATATTTGAGGGGAAAAACAGGGATTTCTATGAAAATAAGCGATATTTAAGGGGAAAAACAGGGATTTCTATGAAAATAAGCGATATTTCAGGGGGAAAACAGGGATTTCTATGAAAATCAGCGATATTTTAGGGGAAAAACAGGGATTTCCATGAAAATAAGCGATATTTTAGGGGAAAAACAGGGATTTCTATGAAAATAAGCGATATTTTAGGGCAAAAACATGGATTTCTATGAAAATAAGCGATATTTAAGGTTAAAAACAGGGATTTCTATGAAAATAAGCGATATTTTAGGGGAAAAACAGGGATTTCTATGAAAATAAGCGATATTTTAGGGTTAAAAACAGGGATTTCTATGAAAATAAGTGATATTTAATGTGAAAAACTGGGATTTCTAAGAAAATAAGCGATATTTAAGGTTAAAAACAGGGATTTCCATGAAAATAAGCGATATTTTAGGAGAAAAACAGGGATTTCTATGAAAATAAGCGATATTTAAGGGTTAAAACAGGGATTTCGATGAAAATAAGCGATATTTTAGGAGAAAAACAGGGATTTCTATGAAAATAAGCGATATTTTAGGGGAAAAACAGGGATTTCTATGAAAATAAGCGATATTTTAGGGGAAAAACAGGGATTTCAATGAAAATAAGCGATATTTTAGGGGAAAAACAGGGATTTCTATGAAAATAAGCGATATTTTTGGGAAAAACAGGGATTTCTATGAAAATAAGCGATATTTTAGGGGAAAAACAGGGATTTCTATGAAAATAAGCGATATTTTAGGGGAAAAACTGGGATTTCTATGAAAATAAGCGATATTTTAGGTTAAAAACAGGGATTTCTATGAAAATAAGCGATATTTAAGGGGAAAAACAGGGATTTCTATGAAAATAAGCGATATTTTAGGGGAAAAACAGGGATTTCTATGAAAATAAGCGATATTTTAGGGGAAAAACAGGGATTTCTATGAAAATAAGCGATATTTTAGGGGAAAAACAGGGATTTCTATGAAAATAAGCGATATTTAAGGTTAAAAACAGGGATTTTGATGAAAATAAGCGATATTTTAGGGGAAAAACAGGGATTTCTATGAAAATAAGCGATATTTAAGGTTAAAAACAGGGATTTTGATGAAAATAAGCGATATTTTAGGGGAAAAACAGGGATTTCTATGAAAATAAGCGATATTTAAAGTTAAAAACAGGGATTTCTATGAAAATAAGCGATATTTAAGGTTAAAAACAGGGATTTCTATGAAAATAAGCGATATTTTAGGGGAAAAACAGGGATTTCTATGAAAATAAGCGATATTTTAGGGGAAAAACAGGGATTTCTATGAAAATAAGCGATATTTTAGGTTAAAAACAGGGATTTCTATGAAAATAAGCGATATTTTAGGGTTAAAAACAGGGATTTCTATGAAAATAAGCGATATTTTAGGGGAAAAACAGGGATTTCTATGAAAATAAGCGATATTTTAGGGGAAAAACAGGGATTTCTATGAAAATAAGCGATATTTTAGGGGAAAAACAGGGATTTCTGTGAAAATAAGCGATATTTTAGGGGAAAAACAGGGATTTCTGTGAAAATAAGCGATATTTAAGGGGAAAAACAGGGATTTCTATGAAAATAAGCGATATTTTAGGGGAAAAACAGGGATTTCTATGAAAATAAGCGATATTTTAGGGGAAAAACAGGGATTTCTATGAAAATAAGCGATATTTTAGGTTAAAAACAGGGATTTCTATGAAAATAAGCAATATTTAAGGTTAAAACCAGGGATTTCTATGAAAATAAGCGATATTTTTGGGTTAAAAACAGGGATTTCTATGAAAATAAGCGATATTTTAGGGGAAAAACAGGGATTTCTATGAAAATAAGCGATATTTAAGGTTAAAAACAGGGATTTCTATGAAAATAAGCGATATTTTAGGGGAAAAACAGGGATTTCTATGAAAATAAGCGATATTTTAGGGGAAAAGCAGGGATTTCTATGAAAATAAGCGATATTTTAGGTTAAAAACAGGGATTTCTATGAAAGTAAGCGATATTTTTGGGAAAAACAGGGATTTCTATGAAAATAAGCGATATTTTTGGGGAAAAACAGGGATTTCTATGAAAATAAGCGATATTTTAGGGGAAAAACAGGGATTTCTATGAAAATAAGCGATATTTAAGGTTAAAAACAGGGATTTCTATGAAAATAAGCGATATTTAAGGGGAAAAACAGGGATTTCTATGAAAATAAGCGATATTTTTGGGAAAAACAGGGATTTCTATGAAAATAAGCGATATTTTAGGGGAAAAACAGGGATTTCTATGAAAATAAGCGATATTTTTGGGAAAAACAGGGATTTCTATGAAAATAAGCGATATTTGAGGGGAAAAACAGGGATTTCTATGAAAATAAGCGATATTTTAGGAGAAAAACAGGGATTTCTATGAAAATAAGCGATATTTAAGGGTTAAAACAGGGATTTCGATGAAAATAAGCGATATTTTAGGAGAAAAACAGGGATTTTGAAGAAAATAAGCGATATTTTAGGGGAAAAACAGGGATTTGCATGAAAATAAGCGATATTTAATGTTAAAAACAGGGATTTCCATGAAAATAAGCGATATTTTAGGGTTAAAAAAAGGGATTTCTATGAAAATAAGCGATATTTAAGGGGAAAAACAGGGATTTCCATGAAAATAAGTGATATTTTTGGGTTAAAAACAGGGATTTCTATGAAAATAAGCGATATTTAATGTTAAAAACAGGGATTTCCATGAAAATAAGCGATATTTAATTGGAAAAACAGGCATTTCTATGAAAATAAGTGATATTTTAGGGGAAAAACAGGGATTTCGATGAAAATAAGCGATATTTAAGGGGAAAAACAGGGATTTCTATGAAAATAAGAGATATTTTAGGGGAAAAACAGGGATTTCTATGAAAATAAGCGATATTTTAGGGGAAAAACAGGGATTTCTATGAAAATAAGCAATATTTTAGGGGAAAAAGAGGGATTTCTATGAAAATCAGCGATATTTTATGGTTAAAAACAGGGATTTCTATGAAAATAAGTGATATTTTAGGGGAAAAACAGGGATTTCTATGAAAATAAGCGATATTTTAGGTTAAAAACAGGGATTTCTATGAAAATAAGCGATATTTTAGGGGAAAAACAGGGATTTCTATGAAAATAAGCGATATTTCAGGGGGAAAACAGGGATTTCTATGAAAATCAGCGATATTTTAGGGGAAAAACAGGGATTTCTATGAAAATAAGCGATATTTTAGGGGAAAAACAGGGATTTCTATGAAAATAAGCGATATTTAAGGTTAAAAACAGGGATTTCTATGAAAATAAGCGATATTTCAGGGGAAAAACAGGGATTTCTATGAAAATAAGCGATATTTTAGGGGAAAAACAGGGATTTCCATGACAATAAGCGATATTTTAGGGGAAAAACAGGGATTTCTATGAAAATCAGCGATATTTTAGGGGAAAAACAGGGATTTCTATGAAAATAAGAGATATTTAAGGTTAAAAACAGGGATTTCTATGAAAATAAGCGATATTTTAGGGGAAAAACAGGGATTTCTATGAAAATAAGCGATATTTTAGGGTTAAATACAGGGATTTCTATGAAAATAAGTGATATTTTAGGGGAAAAACAGGGATTTCTATGAAAACAAGCGATATTTGATGTTAAAAACAGGGATTTCTATGAAAATAAGCGATATTTTAGGGGAAAAACAGGGATTTCTATGAAAATAAGCGATATTTTTGGGGAAAAACAGTTATTTCTATGAAAATAAGTGATATTTTAGGGGAAAAACAGGGATTTCTATGAAAATAAGCGATATTTAAGGTTAAAAACAGGGATTTCTATGAAAATAAGCGATATTTTAGGGGAAAAACAGGGATTTCTATGAAAATAAGCAATATTTAAAGTTGGAAACAGGGATTTCTATGAAAATAAGCGATATTTTAGGGGAAAAACAGGGATTTCTATGAAAATAAGCGATATTTTAGGGGAAAAACAGGGATTTCTATGAAAATAAGCGATATTTTAGGGGAAAAACAGGGATTTCTATGAAAATAAGCGATATTTGATGTTAAAAACAGGGATTGCTATGAAAACAAGCAATATTTTAGGGGAAAAACAGGGATTTCTATGAAAATAAGCGATATTTTAGGGGAAAAACAGGGATTTCTATGAAAATCAGCGATATTTTAGGTTAAAAACAGGGATTTCTATGAAAATAAGCGATATTTCAGGGGAAAAACAGGGATTTCTATGAAAATAAGCGATATTTTAGGGGAAAAACAGGGATTTCTATGAAAATAAGCGATATTTAAGGTTAAAAACAGGGATTTTGATGAAAATAAGCGATATTTTAGGTTAAAAACAGGGACTTCTATGAAAATAAGCGATATTTAAGGTTAAAAACAGGGATTTCTATGAAAATAAGCGATATTTTTGGGTTAAAAACAGGGATTTCTATGAAAATAAGCGATATTTTAGGGGAAAAACAGGGATTTCTATGAAAATAAGCGATATTTCAGGGGAAAAACACGGATTTCTATGAAAATAAGCGATATTTTAGGGTTAAAAACAGGGATTTCTATGAAAATAAGCAATATTTTAGGGTTAAAAACAGGGATTTCCATGAAAATAAGCGATATTTTAGGGGAAAAACAGGGATTTCTATGAAAATAAGCGATATTTTAGGGGAAAAACAGGGATTTCTATGAAAATAAGCGATATTTTAGGGGAAAAACAGGGATTTCTATGAAAATAAGCGATATTTCAGGGGAAAAACAGGGATTTCTATGAAAATAAGCGATATTTAAGGGGAAAAACAGGGATTTCTATGAAAATAAGCGATATTTTAGGGGAAAAACTGGGATTTCTATGAAAATAAACGATATTTAAGGGGAAAAACAGGGATTTCCATGAAAATAAGCGATATTTAAGGGGAAAAACAGGGATTTCTATGAAAATAAGCGATATTTAAGGTTAAAAACAGGGATTTCTATGAAAATAAGCGATATTTTAGGGGAAAAACGGGGATTTCTATGAGAATAAGCGATATTTCATGTTAAAAACAGGGATATCTATGAAAATAAGCGATATTTGAGGGGAAAAACAGGGATTTCTATGAAAATAAGCGATATTTAAGGGGAAAAACAGGGATTTCTATGAAAATAAGCGATATTTCAGGGGGAAAACAGGGATTTCTATGAAAATCAGCGATATTTTAGGGGAAAAACAGGGATTTCCATGAAAATAAGCGATATTTTAGGTTAAAAACAGGGATTTCTATGAAAATAAGCGATATTTTAGGGCAAAAACATGGATTTCTATGAAAATAAGCGATATTTAAGGTTAAAAACAGGGATTTCTATGAAAATAAGCGATATTTTAGGGGAAAAACAGGGATTTCTATGAAAATAAGCGATATTTTAGGGTTAAAAACAGGGATTTCTATGAAAATAAGTGATATTTAATGTGAAAAACTGGGATTTCTAAGAAAATAAGCGATATTTAAGGTTAAAAACAGGGATTTCCATGAAAATAAGCGATATTTTAGGAGAAAAACAGGGATTTCTATGAAAATAAGCGATATTTAAGGGTTAAAACAGGGATTTCGATGAAAATAAGCGATATTTTAGGAGAAAAACAGGGATTTTGATGAAAATAAGCGATATTTTAGGGGAAAAACAGGGATTTCTATGAAAATAAGCGATATTTTAGGGGAAAAACAGGGATTTCAATGAAAATAAGCGATATTTTAGGGGAAAAACAGGGATTTCTATGAAAATAAGCGATATTTTTGGGAAAAACAGGGATTTCTATGAAAATAAGCGATATTTTAGGGGAAAAACAGGGATTTCTATGAAAATAAGCGATATTTTAGGGGAAAAACTGGGATTTCTATGAAAATAAGCGATATTTTAGGTTAAAAACAGGGATTTCTATGAAAATAAGCGATATTTAAGGGGAAAAACAGGGATTTCTATGAAAATAAGCGATATTTTAGGGGAAAAACAGGGATTTCTATGAAAATAAGCGATATTTTAGGGGAAAAACAGGGATTTCTATGAAAATAAGCGATATTTTAGGGGAAAAACAGGGATTTCTATGAAAATAAGCGATATTTAAGGTTAAAAACAGGGATTTTGATGAAAATAAGCGATATTTTAGGGGAAAAACAGGGATTTCTATGAAAATAAGCGATATTTAAGGTTAAAAACAGGGATTTCTGTGAAAATAAGCGATATTTTAGGGGAAAAACAGGGATTTCTATGAAAATAAGCGATATTTAAGGTTAAAAACAGGGATTTCTATGAAAATAAGCGATATTTAAGGTTAAAAACAGGGATTTCTATGAAAATAAGCGATATTTTAGGGGAAAAACAGGGATTTCTATGAAAATAAGCGATATTTTAGGGGAAAAACAGGGATTTCTATGAAAATAAGCGATATTTTAGGTTAAAAACAGGGATTTCTATGAAAATAAGCGATATTTTAGGGTTAAAAACAGGGATTTCTATGAAAATAAGCGATATTTTAGGGGAAAAACAGGGATTTCTATGAAAATAAGCGATATTTTAGGGGAAAAACAGGGATTTCTATGAAAATAAGCGATATTTTAGGGGAAAAACAGGGATTTCTGTGAAAATAAGCGATATTTTAGGGGAAAAACAGGGATTTCTATGAAAATAAGCGATATTTAAGGGGAAAAACAGGGATTTCTATGAAAATAAGCGATATTTTAGGGGAAAAACAGGGATTTCTATGAAAATAAGCGATATTTTAGGGGAAAAACAGGGATTTCTATGAAAATAAGCGATATTTTAGGTTAAAAACAGGGATTTCTATGAAAATAAGCAATATTTAAGGTTAAAACCAGGGATTTCTATGAAAATAAGCGATATTTTTGGGTTAAAAACAGGGATTTCTATGAAAATAAGCGATATTTTAGGGGAAAAACAGGGATTTCTATGAAAATAAGCGATATTTAAGGTTAAAAACAGGGATTTCTATGAAAATAAGCGATATTTTAGGGGAAAAACAGGGATTTCTATGAAAATAAGCGATATTTTAGGGGAAAAACAGGGATTTCTATGAAAATAAGCGATATTTTAGGTTAAAAACAGGGATTTCTATGAAAATAAGCGATATTTTTGGGAAAAACAGGGATTTCTATGAAAATAAGCGATATTTTTGGGGAAAAACAGGGATTTCTATGAAAATAAGCGATATTTTAGGGGAAAAACAGGGATTTCTATGAAAATAAGCGATATTTAAGGTTAAAAACAGGGATTTCTATGAAAATAAGCGATATTTAAGGGGAAAAACAGGGATTTCTATTTAAATAAGCGATATTTTTGGGAAAAACAGGGATTTCTATGAAAATAAGCGATATTTTAGGGGAAAAACAGGGATTTCTATGAAAATAAGCGATATTTTTGGGAAAAACAGGGATTTCTATGAAAATAAGCGATATTTGAGGGGAAAAACAGGGATTTCTATGAAAATAAGCGATATTTTTGGGAAAAACAGGGATTTCTATGAAAATAAGCGATATTTTAGGAGAAAAACAGGGATTTCTATGAAAATAAGCGATATTTAAGGGTTAAAACAGGGATTTCGATGAAAATAAGCGATATTTTAGGAGAAAAACAGGGATTTTGAAGAAAATAAGCGATATTTTAGGGGAAAAACAGGGATTTGCATGAAAATAAGCGATATTTAATGTTAAAAACAGGGATTTCCATGAAAATAAGCGATATTTTAGGGTTAAAAAAAGGGATTTCTATGAAAATAAGCGATATTTAAGGGGAAAAACAGGGATTTCCATGAAAATAAGTGATATTTTTGGGTTAAAAACAGGGATTTCTATGAAAATAAGCGATATTTAATGTTAAAAACAGGGATTTCCATGAAAATAAGCGATATTTAATTGGAAAAACAGGCATTTCTATGAAAATAAGTGATATTTTAGGGGAAAAACAGGGATTTCGATGAAAATAAGCGATATTTAAGGGGAAAAACAGGGATTTCTATGAAAATAAGAGATATTTTAGGGGAAAAAACAGGGATTTCTATGAAAATAAGCGATATTTTAGGGGAAAAACAGGGATTTCTATGAAAATAAGCAATATTTTAGGGGAAAAAGAGGGATTTCTATGAAAATCAGCGATATTTTATGGTTAAAAACAGGGATTTCTATGAAAATAAGTGATATTTTAGGGGAAAAACAGGGATTTCTATGAAAATAAGCGATATTTTAGGTTAAAAACAGGGATTTCTATGAAAATAAGCGATATTTTAGGGGAAAAACAGGGATTTCTATGAAAATAAGCGATATTTCAGGGGGAAAACAGGGATTTCTATGAAAATCAGCGATATTTTAGGGGAAAAACAGGGATTTCTATGAAAATAAGCGATATTTTAGGTTAAAAACAGGGATTTCTATGAAAATAAGCGATATTTAAGGTTAAAAACAGGGATTTCTATGAAAATAAGCGATATTTCAGGGGAAAAACAGGGATTTCTATGAAAATAAGCGATATTTTAGGGGAAAAAACAGGGATTTCCATGACAATAAGCGATATTTTAGGGGAAAAACAGGGATTTCTATGAAAATCAGCGATATTTTAGGGGAAAAACAGGGATTTCTATGAAAATAAGAGATATTTAAGGTTAAAAACAGGGATTTCTATGAAAATAAGCAATATTTAAGGTTAAAACCAGGGATTTCTATGAAAATAAGCGATATTTTTGGGTTAAAAACAGGGATTTCTATGAAAATAAGCGATATTTTAGGGGAAAAACAGGGATTTCTATGAAAATAAGCGATATTTAAGGTTAAAAACAGGGATTTCTATGAAAATAAGCGATATTTTAGGGGAAAAAACAGGGATTTCTATGAAAATAAGCGATATTTTAGGGGAAAAACAGGGATTTCTATGAAAATAAGCGATATTTTAGGTTAAAAACAGGGATTTCTATGAAAATAAGCGATATTTTTGGGAAAAACAGGGATTTCTATGAAAATAAGCGATATTTGAGGGGAAAAACAGGGATTTCTATGAAAATAAGCGATATTTTTGGGAAAAACAGGGATTTCTATGAAAATAAGCGATATTTTAGGAGAAAAACAGGGATTTCTATGAAAATAAGCGATATTTAAGGGTTAAAACAGGGATTTCGATGAAAATAAGCGATATTTTAGGAGAAAAACAGGGATTTTGAAGAAAATAAGCGATATTTTAGGGGAAAAACAGGGATTTGCATGAAAATAAGCGATATTTAATGTTAAAAACAGGGATTTCCATGAAAATAAGCGATATTTTAGGGTTAAAAAAAGGGATTTCTATGAAAATAAGCGATATTTAAGGGGAAAAACAGGGATTTCCATGAAAATAAGTGATATTTTTGGGTTAAAAACAGGGATTTCTATGAAAATAAGCGATATTTAATGTTAAAAACAGGGATTTCCATGAAAATAAGCGATATTTAATTGGAAAAACAGGCATTTCTATGAAAATAAGTGATATTTTAGGGGAAAAACAGGGATTTCGATGAAAATAAGCGATATTTAAGGGGAAAAACAGGGATTTCTATGAAAATAAGAGATATTTTAGGGGAAAAACAGGGATTTCTATGAAAATAAGCGATATTTTAGGGGAAAAACAGGGATTTCTATGAAAATAAGCAATATTTTAGGGGAAAAAGAGGGATTTCTATGAAAATCAGCGATATTTTATGGTTAAAAACAGGGATTTCTATGAAAATAAGTGATATTTTAGGGGAAAAACAGGGATTTCTATGAAAATAAGCGATATTTTAGGTTAAAAACAGGGATTTCTATGAAAATAAGCGATATTTTAGGGGAAAAACAGGGATTTCTATGAAAATAAGCGATATTTCAGGGGGAAAACAGGGATTTCTATGAAAATCAGCGATATTTTAGGGGAAAAACAGGGATTTCTATGAAAATAAGCGATATTTTAGGTTAAAAACAGGGATTTCTATGAAAATAAGCGATATTTAAGGTTAAAAACAGGGATTTCTATGAAAATAAGCGATATTTCAGGGGAAAAACAGGGATTTCTATGAAAATAAGCGATATTTTAGGGGAAAAAACAGGGATTTCCATGACAATAAGCGATATTTTAGGGGAAAAACAGGGATTTCTATGAAAATCAGCGATATTTTAGGGGAAAAACAGGGATTTCTATGAAAATAAGAGATATTTAAGGTTAAAAACAGGGATTTCTATGAAAATAAGCAATATTTAAGGTTAAAACCAGGGATTTCTATGAAAATAAGCGATATTTTTGGGTTAAAAACAGGGATTTCTATGAAAATAAGCGATATTTTAGGGGAAAAACAGGGATTTCTATGAAAATAAGCGATATTTAAGGTTAAAAACAGGGATTTCTATGAAAATAAGCGATATTTTAGGGGAAAAACAGGGATTTCTATGAAAATAAGCGATATTTTAGGGGAAAAAACAGGGATTTCTATGAAAATAAGCGATATTTTAGGTTAAAAACAGGGATTTCTATGAAAATAAGCGATATTTTTGGGGAAAAACAGGGATTTCTATGAAAATAAGCGATATTTTTGGGGAAAAACAGGGATTTCTATGAAAATAAGCGATATTTTAGGGGAAAAACAGGGATTTCTATGAAAATAAGCGATATTTAAGGTTAAAAACAGGGATTTCTATGAAAATAAGCGATATTTAAGGGGAAAAACAGGGATTTCTATGAAAAGAAGCGATATTTTTGGGAAAAACAGGGATTTCTATGAAAATAAGCGATATTTTAGGGGAAAAACAGGGATTTCTATGAAAATAAGCGATATTTTTGGGAAAAACAGGGATTTCTATGAAAATAAGCGATATTTGAGGGGAAAAACAGGGATTTCTATGAAAATAAGCGATATTTTTGGGAAAAACAGGGATTTCTATGAAAATAAGCGATATTTTAGGAGAAAAACAGGGATTTCTATGAAAATAAGCGATATTTAAGGGTTAAAACAGGGATTTCGATGAAAATAAGCGATATTTTAGGAGAAAAACAGGGATTTTGAAGAAAATAAGCGATATTTTAGGGGAAAAACAGGGATTTGCATGAAAATAAGCGATATTTAATGTTAAAAACAGGGATTTCCATGAAAATAAGCGATATTTTAGGGTTAAAAAAAGGGATTTCTATGAAAATAAGCGATATTTAAGGGGAAAAACAGGGATTTCCATGAAAATAAGTGATATTTTTGGGTTAAAAACAGGGATTTCTATGAAAATAAGCGATATTTAATGTTAAAAACAGGGATTTCCATGAAAATAAGCGATATTTAAGGGGAAAAACAGGGATTTCTATGAAAATAAGAGATATTTTAGGGGAAAAACAGGGATTTCTATGAAAATAAGCGATATTTTAGGGGAAAAACAGGGATTTCTATGAAAATAAGCAATATTTTAGGGGAAAAAGAGGGATTTCTATGAAAATCAGCGATATTTTATGGTTAAAAACAGGGATTTCTATGAAAATAAGTGATATTTTAGGGGAAAAACAGGGATTTCTATGAAAATAAGCGATATTTTAGGTTAAAAACAGGGATTTCTATGAAAATAAGCGATATTTTAGGGGAAAAACAGGGATTTCTATGAAAATAAGCGATATTTCAGGGGGAAAACAGGGATTTCTATGAAAATCAGCGATATTTTAGGGGAAAAACAGGGATTTCTATGAAAATAAGCGATATTTTAGGTTAAAAACAGGGATTTCTATGAAAATAAGCGATATTTAAGGTTAAAAACAGGGATTTCTATGAAAATAAGCGATATTTCAGGGGAAAAACAGGGATTTCTATGAAAATAAGCGATATTTTAGGGGAAAAACAGGGATTTCCATGACAATAAGCGATATTTTAGGGGAAAAACAGGGATTTCTATGAAAATCAGCGATATTTTAGGGGAAAAACAGGGATTTCTATGAAAATAAGAGATATTTAAGGTTAAAAACAGGGATTTCTATGAAAATAAGCGATATTTTAGGGGAAAAACAGGGATTTCTATGAAAATAAGCGATATTTTAGGGTTAAATACAGGGATTTCTATGAAAATAAGTGATATTTTAGGGGAAAAACAGGGATTTCTATGAAAACAAGCGATATTTGATGTTAAAAACAGGGATTTCTATGAAAATAAGCGATATTTTAGGGGAAAAATAGGGATTTCTATGAAAATAAGCGATATTTTTGGGGAAAAACAGTTATTTCTATGAAAATAAGTGATATTTTAGGGGAAAAACAGGGATTTCTATGAAAATAAGCGATATTTAAGGTTAAAAACAGGGATTTCTATGAAAATAAGTGATATTTTAGGGGAAAAACAGGGATTTCTATGAAAATAAGCGATATTTTAGGTTAAAAACAGGGATTTCTATGAAAATAAGCGATATTTTAGGGGAAAAACAGGGATTTCTATGAAAATAAGCGATATTTCAGGGGGAAAACAGGGATTTCTATGAAAATCAGCGATATTTTAGGGGAAAAACAGGGATTTCTATGAAAATAAGCGATATTTTAGGTTAAAAACAGGGATTTCTATGAAAATAAGCGATATTTAAGGTTAAAAACAGGGATTTCTATGAAAATAAGCGATATTTCAGGGGAAAAACAGGGATTTCTATGAAAATAAGCGATATTTTAGGGGAAAAACAGGGATTTCCATGACAATAAGCGATATTTTAGGGGAAAAACAGGGATTTCTATGAAAATCAGCGATATTTTAGGGGAAAAACAGGGATTTCTATGAAAATAAGAGATATTTAAGGTTAAAAACAGGGATTTCTATGAAAATAAGCAATATTTAAGGTTAAAACCAGGGATTTCTATGAAAATAAGCGATATTTTTGGGTTAAAAACAGGGATTTCTATGAAAATAAGCGATATTTTAGGGGAAAAACAGGGATTTCTATGAAAATAAGCGATATTTAAGGTTAAAAACAGGGATTTCTATGAAAATAAGCGATATTTTAGGGGAAAAACAGGGATTTCTATGAAAATAAGCGATATTTTAGGGGAAAAACAGGGATTTCTATGAAAATAAGCGATATTTTAGGTTAAAAACAGGGATTTCTATGAAAATAAGCGATATTTTTGGGAAAAACAGGGATTTCTATGAAAATAAGCGATATTTTTGGGGAAAAACAGGGATTTCTATGAAAATAAGCGATATTTTAGGGGAAAAACAGGGATTTCTATGAAAATAAGCGATATTTTTGGGAAAAACAGGGATTTCTATGAAAATAAGCGATATTTAAGGGGAAAAACAGGGATTTCTATGAAAATAAGCGATATTTTTGGGAAAAACAGGGATTTCTATGAAAATAAGCGATATTTTAGGGGAAAAACAGGGATTTCTATGAAAATAAGCGATATTTTTGGGAAAAACAGGGATTTCTATGAAAATAAGCGATATTTGAGGGGAAAAACAGGGATTTCTATGAAAATAAGCGATATTTTTGGGAAAAACAGGGATTTCTATGAAAATAAGCGATATTTTAGGAGAAAAACAGGGATTTCTATGAAAATAAGCGATATTTTAGGGTTAAAACAGGGATTTCGATGAAAATAAGCGATATTTTAGGAGAAAAACAGGGATTTTGAAGAAAATAAGCGATATTTTAGGGGAAAAACAGGGATTTGCATGAAAATAAGCGATATTTAATGTTAAAAACAGGGATTTCCATGAAAATAAGCGATATTTTAGGGTTAAAAAAAGGGATTTCTATGAAAATAAGCGATATTTAAGGGGAAAAACAGGGATTTCCATGAAAATAAGTGATATTTTTGGGTTAAAAACAGGGATTTCTATGAAAATAAGCGATATTTAATGTTAAAAACAGGGATTTCCATGAAAATAAGCGATATTTAAGGGGAAAAACAGGGATTTCTATGAAAATAAGAGATATTTTAGGGGAAAAACAGGGATTTCTATGAAAATAAGCGATATTTTAGGGGAAAAACAGGGATTTCTATGAAAATAAGCAATATTTTAGGGGAAAAAGAGGGATTTCTATGAAAATCAGCGATATTTTATGGTTAAAAACAGGGATTTCTATGAAAATAAGTGATATCTTAGGGGAAAAACAGGGATTTCTATGAAAATAAGCGATATTTTAGGTTAAAAACAGGGATTTCTATGAAAATAAGCGATATTTTAGGGGAAAAACAGGGATTTCTATGAAAATAAGCGATATTTCAGGGGGAAAACAGGGATTTCTATGAAAATCAGCGATATTTTAGGGGAAAAACAGGGATTTCTATGAAAATAAGCGATATTTTAGGTTAAAAACAGGGATTTCTATGAAAATAAGCGATATTTAAGGTTAAAAACAGGGATTTCTATGAAAATAAGCGATATTTCAGGGGAAAAACAGGGATTTCTATGAAAATAAGCGATATTTTAGGGGAAAAACAGGGATTTCCATGACAATAAGCGATATTTTAGGGGAAAAACAGGGATTTCTATGAAAATCAGCGATATTTTAGGGGAAAAACAGGGATTTCTATGAAAATAAGAGATATTTAAGGTTAAAAACAGGGATTTCTATGAAAATAAGCGATATTTTAGGGGAAAAACAGGGATTTCTATGAAAATAAGCGATATTTTAGGGTTAAATACAGGGATTTCTATGAAAATAAGTGATATTTTAGGGGAAAAACAGGGATTTCTATGAAAACAAGCGATATTTGATGTTAAAAACAGGGATTTCTATGAAAATAAGCGATATTTTAGGGGAAAAATAGGGATTTCTATGAAAATAAGCGATATTTTTGGGGAAAAACAGTTATTTCTATGAAAATAAGTGATATTTTAGGGGAAAAACAGGGATTTCTATGAAAATAAGCGATATTTAAGGTTAAAAACAGGGATTTCTATGAAAATAAGCGATATTTTAGGGGAAAAACAGGGATTTCTATGAAAATAAGCAATATTTAAAGTTGGAAACAGGGATTTCTATGAAAATAAGCGATATTTTAGGGGAAAAACAGGGATTTCTATGAAAATAAGCGATATTTTAGGGGAAAAACAGGGATTTCTATGAAAATAAGCGATATTTTAGGGGAAAAACAGGGATTTCTATGAAAATAAGCGATATTTGATGTTAAAAACAGGGATTGCTATGAAAACAAGCAATATTTTAGGGGAAAAACAGGGATTTCTATGAAAATAAGCGATATTTTAGGGGAAAAACAGGGATTTCTATGAAAATCAGCGATATTTTAGGTTAAAAACAGGGATTTCTATGAAAATAAGCGATATTTCAGGGGAAAAACAGGGATTTCTATGAAAACAAGCGATATTTTAGGGGAAAAACACGGATTTCTATGAAAAAAGCGATATTTTTGGGTTAAAAACAGGGATTTCCATGAAAATAAGCGATATTTTAGGGGAAAAACAGGGATTTCTATGAAAATAAGCGATATTTAATGTTTAAAACAGGGATTTCTATGAAAACAAGCGATATTTTAGGGGAAAAACAGGGATTTCTATGAAAATAAGCGATATTTTAGGGAAAAACAGGGATTTCTATGAAAATAAGCGATATTTTAGGAGAAAAACAGGGATTTCTATGAAAATAAGCGATATTGAAGGGTTAAAACAGGGATTTCGATGAAAATAAGCGATATTTTAGGAGAAAAACAGGGATTTTGAAGAAAATAAGCGATATTTTAGGGGAAAAACAGGGATTTGCATGAAAATAAGCGATATTTAATGTTAAAAACAGGGATTTCCATGAAAATAAGCGATATTTTAGGGTTAAAAAAAGGGATTTCTATGAAAATAAGCGATATTTAAGGGGAAAAACAGGGATTTCCATGAAAATAAGTGATATTTTTGGGTTAAAAACAGGGATTTCTATGAAAATAAGCGATATTTAATGTTAAAAACAGGGATTTCCATGAAAATAAGCGATATTTAATTGGAAAAACAGGCATTTCTATGAAAATAAGTGATATTTTAGGGGAAAAACAGGGATTTCGATGAAAATAAGCGATATTTAAGGGGAAAAACAGGGATTTCTATGAAAATAAGAGATATTTTAGGGGAAAAACAGGGATTTCTATGAAAATAAGCGATATTTTAGGGGAAAAACAGGGATTTCTATGAAAATAAGCAATATTTTAGGGGAAAAAGAGGGATTTCTATGAAAATCAGCGATATTTTATGGTTAAAAACAGGGATTTCTATGAAAATAAGTGATATTTTAGGGGAAAAACAGGGATTTCTATGAAAATAAGCGATATTTTAGGTTAAAAACAGGGATTTCTATGAAAATAAGCGATATTTTAGGGGAAAAACAGGGATTTCTATGAAAATAAGCGATATTTCAGGGGGAAAACAGGGATTTCTATGAAAATCAGCGATATTTTAGGGGAAAAACAGGGATTTCTATGAAAATAAGCGATATTTTAGGTTAAAAACAGGGATTTCTATGAAAATAAGCGATATTTAAGGTTAAAAACAGGGATTTCTATGAAAATAAGCGATATTTCAGGGGAAAAACAGGGATTTCTATGAAAATAAGCGATATTTTAGGGGAAAAACAGGGATTTCCATGACAATAAGCGATATTTTAGGGGAAAAACAGGGATTTCTATGAAAATCAGCGATATTTTAGGGGAAAAACAGGGATTTCTATGAAAATAAGAGATATTTAAGGTTAAAAACAGGGATTTCTATGAAAATAAGCAATATTTAAGGTTAAAACCAGGGATTTCTATGAAAATAAGCGATATTTTTGGGTTAAAAACAGGGATTTCTATGAAAATAAGCGATATTTTAGGGGAAAAACAGGGATTTCTATGAAAATAAGCGATATTTAAGGTTAAAAACAGGGATTTCTATGAAAATAAGCGATATTTTAGGGGAAAAACAGGGATTTCTATGAAAATAAGCGATATTTTAGGGGAAAAACAGGGATTTCTATGAAAATAAGCGATATTTTAGGTTAAAAACAGGGATTTCTATGAAAATAAGCGATATTTTTGGGAAAAACAGGGATTTCTATGAAAATAAGCGATATTTTTGGGGAAAAACAGGGATTTCTATGAAAATAAGCGATATTTTAGGGGAAAAACAGGGATTTCTATGAAAATAAGCGATATTTAAGGTTAAAAACAGGGATTTCTATGAAAATAAGCGATATTTAAGGGGAAAAACAGGGATTTCTATGAAAATAAGCGATATTTTTGGGAAAAACAGGGATTTCTATGAAAATAAGCGATATTTTAGGGGAAAAACAGGGATTTCTATGAAAATAAGCGATATTTTTGGGAAAAACAGGGATTTCTATGAAAATAAGCGATATTTGAGGGGAAAAACAGGGATTTCTATGAAAATAAGCGATATTTTTGGGAAAAACAGGGATTTCTATGAAAATAAGCGATATTTTAGGAGAAAAACAGGGATTTCTATGAAAATAAGCGATATTTAAGGGTTAAAACAGGGATTTCGATGAAAATAAGCGATATTTTAGGAGAAAAACAGGGATTTTGAAGAAAATAAGCGATATTTTAGGGGAAAAACAGGGATTTGCATGAAAATAAGCGATATTTAATGTTAAAAACAGGGATTTCCATGAAAATAAGCGATATTTTAGGGTTAAAAAAAGGGATTTCTATGAAAATAAGCGATATTTAAGGGGAAAAACAGGGATTTCCATGAAAATAAGTGATATTTTTGGGTTAAAAACAGGGATTTCTATGAAAATAAGCGATATTTAATGTTAAAAACAGGGATTTCCATGAAAATAAGCGATATTTAAGGGGAAAAACAGGGATTTCTATGAAAATAAGAGATATTTTAGGGGAAAAACAGGGATTTCTATGAAAATAAGCGATATTTTAGGGGAAAAACAGGGATTTCTATGAAAATAAGCAATATTTTAGGGGAAAAAGAGGGATTTCTATGAAAATCAGCGATATTTTATGGTTAAAAACAGGGATTTCTATGAAAATAAGTGATATTTTAGGGGAAAAACAGGGATTTCTATGAAAATAAGCGATATTTTAGGTTAAAAACAGGGATTTCTATGAAAATAAGCGATATTTTAGGGGAAAAACAGGGATTTCTATGAAAATAAGCGATATTTCAGGGGGAAAACAGGGATTTCTATGAAAATCAGCGATATTTTAGGGGAAAAACAGGGATTTCTATGAAAATAAGCGATATTTTAGGTTAAAAACAGGGATTTCTATGAAAATAAGCGATATTTAAGGTTAAAAACAGGGATTTCTATGAAAATAAGTGATATTTCAGGGGAAAAACAGGGATTTCTATGAAAATAAGCGATATTTTAGGGGAAAAACAGGGATTTCCATGACAATAAGCGATATTTTAGGGGAAAAACAGGGATTTCTATGAAAATCAGCGATATTTTAGGGGAAAAACAGGGATTTCTATGAAAATAAGAGATATTTAAGGTTAAAAACAGGGATTTCTATGAAAATAAGCGATATTTTAGGGGAAAAACAGGGATTTCTATGAAAATAAGCGATATTTTAGGGTTAAATACAGGGATTTCTATGAAAATAAGTGATATTTTAGGGGAAAAACAGGGATTTCTATGAAAACAAGCGATATTTGATGTTAAAAACAGGGATTTCTATGAAAATAAGCGATATTTTAGGGGAAAAATAGGGATTTCTATGAAAATAAGCGATATTTTTGGGGAAAAACAGTTATTTCTATGAAAATAAGTGATATTTTAGGGGAAAAACAGGGATTTCTATGAAAATAAGCGATATTTAAGGTTAAAAACAGGGATTTCTATGAAAATAAGCGATATTTTAGGGGAAAAACAGGGATTTCTATGAAAATAAGCAATATTTAAAGTTGGAAACAGGGATTTCTATGAAAATAAGCGATATTTTAGGGGAAAAACAGGGATTTCTATGAAAATAAGCGATATTTTAGGGGAAAAACAGGGATTTCTATGAAAATAAGCGATATTTTAGGGGAAAAACAGGGATTTCTATGAAAATAAGCGATATTTGATGTTAAAAACAGGGATTGCTATGAAAACAAGCAATATTTTAGGGGAAAAACAGGGATTTCTATGAAAATAAGCGATATTTTAGGGGAAAAACAGGGATTTCTATGAAAATCAGCGATATTTTAGGTTAAAAACAGGGATTTCTATGAAAATAAGCGATATTTCAGGGGAAAAACAGGGATTTCTATGAAAATAAGCGATATTTTAGGGGAAAAACACGGATTTCTATGAAAATAAGCGATATTTTAGGGTTAAAAACAGGGATTTCCATGAAAATAAGCGATATTTTAGGGGAAAAACAGGGATTTCTATGAAAATAAGCGATATTTAATGTTTAAAACAGGGATTTCTATGAAAACAAGCGATATTTTAGGGGAAAAACAGGGATTTCTATGAAAATAAGCGATATTTTAGGGGAAAAACAGGGATTTCTATGAAAATAAGCGATATTTAATGTTAAAAACAGGGATTTCTATGAAAATAAGCGATATTTTAGGGGAAAAACAGGGATTTCTATGAAAATAAGCGATATTTCAGGGGAAAAACAGGGATTTCTATGAAAATAAGCGATATTTTAGGGGAAAAACAGGGATTTCTATGAAAATAAGCGATATTTTAGGGGAAAAACAGGGATTTCTATGAAAATAAGCGATATTTTAGGGGAAAAACAGGGATTTCTATGAAAATAAGCGATATTTTAGGGGAAAAACAGGGATTTCTATGAAAATAAGCGATATTTTAGGGGAAAAACAGGGATTTCTATGAAAATAAGCGATATTTAAGGTTAAAAACAGGGATTTTGATGAAAATAAGCGATATTTTAGGGGAAAAACAGGGATTTCTATGAAAATAAGCGATATTTTAGGGGAAAAACAGGGATTTCTATGAAAATAAGCGATATTTTTGGGTTAAAAACAGGGATTTCTATGAAAATAAGCGATATTTTAGGGGAAAAACAGGGATTTCTATGAAAATAAGCGATATTTCAGGGGAAAAACACGGATTTCTATGAAAATAAGCGATATTTTAGGGTTAAAAACAGGGATTTCTATGAAAATAAGCAATATTTTAGGGTTAAAAACAGGGATTTCCATGAAAATAAGCGATATTTTAGGGGAAAAACAGGGATTTCTATGAAAATAAGCGATATTTTAGGGGAAAAACAGGGATTTCTATGAAAATAAGCGATATTTTAGGGGAAAAACAGGGATTTCTATGAAAATAAGCGATATTTCAGGGGAAAAACAGGGATTTCTATGAAAATAAGCGATATTTAAGGGGAAAAACAGGGATTTCTATGAAAATAAGCGATATTTAAGGGGAAAAACTGGGATTTCTATGAAAATAAACGATATTTAAGGGGAAAAACAGGGATTTCCATGAAAATAAGCGATATTTAAGGGGAAAAACAGGGATTTCTATGAAAATAAGCGATATTTAAGGTTAAAAACAGGGATTTCTATGAAAATAAGCGATATTTTAGGGGAAAAACGGGGATTTCTATGAGAATAAGCGATATTTCATGTTAAAAACAGGGATTTCTATGAAAATAAGCGATATTTCAGGGGAAAAACAGGGATTTCTATGAAAATAAGCGATATTTAAGGGGAAAAACAGGGATTTCTATGAAAATAAGCGATATTTTAGGAGAAAAACAGGGATTTCTATGAAAATAAGCGATATTTTAGGGGAAAAACAGGGATTTCCATGAAAATAAGCGATATTTTAGGGGAAAAACAGGGATTTCTATGAAAATAAGCGATATTTTAGGGCAAAAACATGGATTTCTATGAAAATAAGCGATATTTAAGGTTAAAAACAGGGATTTCTATGAAAATAAGCGATATTTTAGGGGAAAAACAGGGATTTCTATGAAAATAAGCGATATTTTAGGGTTAAAAACAGGGATTTCTATGAAAATAAGTGATATTTAATGTGAAAAACTGGGATTTCTAAGAAAATAAGCGATATTTAAGGTTAAAAACAGGGATTTCCATGAAAATAAGCGATATTTTAGGAGAAAAACAGGGATTTCTATGAAAATAAGCGATATTTAAGGGTTAAAACAGGGATTTCGATGAAAATAAGCGATATTTTAGGAGAAAAACAGGGATTTTGATGAAAATAAGCGATATTTTAGGGGAAAAACAGGGATTTCGATGAAAATAAGCGATATTTTAGGGGAAAAACAGGGATTTCAATGAAAATAAGCGATATTTTAGGGGAAAAACAGGGATTTCTATGAAAATAAGCGATATTTTTGGGAAAAACAGGGATTTCTATGAAAATAAGCGATATTTTAGGGGAAAAACAGGGATTTCTATGAAAATAAGTGATACTTTAGGGGAAAAACTGGGATTTCTATGAAAATAAGCGATATTTTAGGTTAAAAACAGGGATTTCCATGAAAATAAGCGATATTTAAGGGGAAAAACAGGGATTTCTATGAAAATAAGCGATATTTAAGGGGAAAAACAGGGATTTCCATGAAAATAAGCGATATTTTAGGGGAAAAACAGGGATTTCTATGAAAATAAGCGATATTTAAGGTTAAAAACAGGGATTTTGATGAAAATAAGCGATATTTTAGGGGAAAAACAGGGATTTCTATGAAAATAAGCGATATTTAAGGTTAAAAACAGGGATTTCGATGAAAATAAGCGATATTTTAGGGGAAAAACAGGGATTTCTATGAAAATAAGCGATATTTCAGGGGAAAAACACGGATTTCTATGAAAATAAGCGATATTTTAGGGTTAAAAACAGGGATTTCTATGAAAATAAGCAATATTTTAGGGTTAAAAACAGGGATTTCCATGAAAATAAGCGATATTTTAGGGGAAAAACAGGGATTTCTATGAAAATAAGCGATATTTTAGGGGAAAAACAGGGATTTCTATGAAAATAAGCGATATTTTAGGGGAAAAACAGGGATTTCTATGAAAATAAGCGATATTTCAGGGGAAAAACAGGGATTTCTATGAAAATAAGCGATATTTAAGGGGAAAAACAGGGATTTCTATGAAAATAAGCGATATTTCAGGGGAAAAACAGGGATTTCTATGAAAATAAGCGATATTTAAGGGGAAAAACAGGGATTTCTATGAAAATAAGCGATATTTAAGGGGAAAAACTGGGATTTCTATGAAAATAAACGATATTTAAGGGGAAAAACAGGGATTTCCATGAAAATAAGCGATATTTAAGGGGAAAAACAGGGATTTCTATGAAAATAAGCGATATTTAAGGTTAAAAACAGGGATTTCTATGAAAATAAGCGATATTTTAGGGGAAAAACGGGGATTTCTATGAGAATAAGCGATATTTCATGTTAAAAACAGGGATTTCTATGAAAATAAGCGATATTTCAGGGGAAAAACAGGGATTTCTATGAAAATAAGCGATATTTAAGGGGAAAAACAGGGATTTCTATGAAAATAAGCGATATTTTAGGAGAAAAACAGGGATTTCTATGAAAATAAGCGATATTTTAGGGGAAAAACAGGGATTTCCATGAAAATAAGCGATATTTTAGGGGAAAAACAGGGATTTCTATGAAAATAAGCGATATTTTAGGGCAAAAACATGGATTTCTATGAAAATAAGCGATATTTAAGGTTAAAAACAGGGATTTCTATGAAAATAAGCGATATTTTAGGGTTAAAAACAGGGATTTCTATGAAAATAAGCGATATTTTAGGGTTAAAAACAGGGATTTCTATGAAAATAAGTGATATTTAATGTGAAAAACTGGGATTTCTAAGAAAATAAGCGATATTTAAGGTTAAAAACAGGGATTTCCATGAAAATAAGCGATATTTTAGGAGAAAAACAGGGATTTCTATGAAAATAAGCGATATTTAAGGGTTAAAACAGGGATTTCGATGAAAATAAGCGATATTTTAGGAGAAAAACAGGGATTTTGATGAAAATAAGCGATATTTTAGGGGAAAAACAGGGATTTCGATGAAAATAAGCGATATTTTAGGGGAAAAACAGGGATTTCAATGAAAATAAGCAATATTTTAGGGGAAAAACAGGGATTTCTATGAAAATAAGCGATATTTTTGGGAAAAACAGGGATTTCTATGAAAATAAGCGATATTTTAGGGGAAAAACAGGGATTTCTATGAAAATAAGTGATACTTTAGGGGAAAAACTGGGATTTCTATGAAAATAAGCGATATTTTAGGTTAAAAACAGGGATTTCCATGAAAATAAGCGATATTTAAGGGGAAAAACAGGGATTTCTATGAAAATAAGCGATATTTAAGGGGAAAAACAGGGATTTCCATGAAAATAAGCGATATTTTAGGGGAAAAACAGGGATTTCTATGAAAATAAGCGATATTTAAGGTTAAAAACAGGGATTTTGATGAAAATAAGCGATATTTTAGGGGAAAAACAGGGATTTCTATGAAAATAAGCGATATTTAAGGTTAAAAACAGGGATTTCGATGAAAATAAGCGATATTTTAGGGGAAAAACAGGGATTTCTATGAAAATAAGCGATATTTCAGGGGAAAAACACGGATTTCTATGAAAATAAGCGATATTTTAGGGTTAAAAACAGGGATTTCTATGAAAATAAGCAATATTTTAGGGTTAAAAACAGGGATTTCCATGAAAATAAGCGATATTTTAGGGGAAAAACAGGGATTTCTATGAAAATAAGCGATATTTTAGGGGAAAAACAGGGATTTCTATGAAAATAAGCGATATTTTAGGGGAAAAACAGGGATTTCTATGAAAATAAGCGATATTTCAGGGGAAAAACAGGGATTTCTATGAAAATAAGCGATATTTAAGGGGAAAAACAGGGATTTCTATGAAAATAAGCGATATTTTAGGGGAAAAACTGGGATTTCTATGAAAATAAACGATATTTAAGGGGAAAAACAGGGATTTCCATGAAAATAAGCGATATTTAAGGGGAAAAACAGGGATTTCTATGAAAATAAGCGATATTTAAGGTTAAAAACAGGGATTTCTATGAAAATAAGCGATATTTTAGGGGAAAAACGGGGATTTCTATGAGAATAAGCGATATTTCATGTTAAAAACAGGGATTTCTATGAAAATAAGCGATATTTCAGGGGAAAAACAGGGATTTCTATGAAAATAAGCGATATTTAAGGGGAAAAACAGGGATTTCTATGAAAATAAGCGATATTTTAGGAGAAAAACAGGGATTTCTATGAAAATAAGCGATATTTTAGGGGAAAAACAGGGATTTCCATGAAAATAAGCGATATTTTAGGGGAAAAACAGGGATTTCTATGAAAATAAGCGATATTTTAGGGCAAAAACATGGATTTCTATGAAAATAAGCGATATTTAAGGTTAAAAACAGGGATTTCTATGAAAATAAGCGATATTTTAGGGGAAAAACAGGGATTTCTATGAAAATAAGCGATATTTTAGGGTTAAAAACAGGGATTTCTATGAAAATAAGTGATATTTAATGTGAAAAACTGGGATTTCTAAGAAAATAAGCGATATTTAAGGTTAAAAACAGGGATTTCCATGAAAATAAGCGATATTTTAGGAGAAAAACAGGGATTTCTATGAAAATAAGCGATATTTAAGGGTTTAAAACAGGGATTTCGATGAAAATAAGCGATATTTTAGGAGAAAAACAGGGATTTTGATGAAAATAAGCGATATTTTAGGGGAAAAACAGGGATTTCGATGAAAATAAGCGATATTTTAGGGGAAAAACAGGGATTTCAATGAAAATAAGCGATATTTTAGGGGAAAAACAGGGATTTCTATGAAAATAAGCGATATTTTTGGGAAAAACAGGGATTTCTATGAAAATAAGCGATATTTTAGGGGAAAAACAGGGATTTCTATGAAAATAAGCGATATTTTAGGGGAAAAACTGGGATTTCTATGAAAATAAGCGATATTTTAGGTTAAAAACAGGGATTTCCATGAAAATAAGCGATATTTAAGGGGAAAAACAGGGATTTCTATGAAAATAAGCGATATTTAAGGGGAAAAACAGGGATTTCTATGAAAATAAGCGATATTTAAGGGGAAAAACAGGGATTTCTATGAAAATAAGCGATATTTTAGGGGAAAAACAGGGATTTCTATGAAAATAAGCGATATTTAAGGGGAAAAACAGGGATTTCCATGAAAATAAGCGATATTTTAGGGGAAAAACAGGGATTTCTATGAAAATAAGCGATATTTAAGGTTAAAAACAGGGATTTTGATGAAAATAAGCGATATTTTAGGGGAAAAACAGGGATTTCTATGAAAATAAGCGATATTTAAGGTTAAAAACAGGGATTTCGATGAAAATAAGCGATATTTTAGGGGAAAAACAGGGATTTCTATGAAAATAAGCGATATTTTAGGGGAAAAACAGGGATTTCTATGAAAATAAGCGATATTTTAGGGGAAAAACAGGGATTTCTATGAAAATAAGCGATATTTTAGGTTAAAAACAGGGATTTCTATGAAAATAAGCGATATTTTAGGGTTAAAAACAGGGATTTCTATGAAAATAAGCGATATTTTAGGGGAAAAACAGGGATTTCTATGAAAATAAGCGATATTTTAGGGGAAAAACAGGGATTTCTATGAAAATAAGCGATATTTTAGGGGAAAAACAGGGATTTCTGTGAAAATAAGTGATATTTTAGGGGAAAAACAGGGATTTCTATGAAAATAAGCGATATTTAAGGGGAAAAACAGGGATTTCTATGAAAATAAGCGATATTTTAGGGGAAAAACAGGGATTTCTATGAAAATAAGCGATATTTTAGGGGAAAAACAGGGATTTCTATGAAAATAAGCGATATTTTAGGTTAAAAACAGGGATTTCTATGAAAATAAGCAATATTTAAGGTTAAAACCAGGGATTTCTATGAAAATAAGCGATATTTTTGGGTTAAAAACAGGGATTTCTATGAAAATAAGCGATATTTTAGGGGAAAAACAGGGATTTCTATGAAAATAAGCGATATTTTAGGGGAAAAACAGGGATTTCTATGAAAATAAGCGATATTTTAGGGGAAAAACAGGGATTTCTATGAAAATAAGCGATATTTTAGGGGAAAAACAGGGATTTCTATGAAAATAAGCGATATTTTAGGTTAAAAACAGGGATTTCTATGAAAATAAGCGATATTTTTGGGAAAAACAGGGATTTCTATGAAAATAAGCGATATTTTTGGGGAAAAACAGGGATTTCTATGAAAATAAGCGATATTTTAGGGGAAAAAACAGGGATTTCTATGAAAATAAGCGATATTTAAGGTTAAAAACAGGGATTTCTATGAAAATAAGCGATATTTTAGGGGAAAAACAGGGATTTCTATGAAAATAAGCGATATTTTTGGGAAAAACAGGGATTTCTATGAAAATAAGCGATATTTTAGGGGAAAAACAGGGATTTCTATGAAAATAAGCGATATTTTTGGGAAAAACAGGGATTTCTATGAAAATAAGCGATATTTTAGGGGAAAAACAGGGATTTCTATGAAAATAAGCGATATTTTTGGGAAAAACAGGGATTTCTATGAAAATAAGCGATATTTTAGGAGAAAAACAGGGATTTCTATGAAAATAAGCGATATTTAAGGGTTAAAACAGGGATTTCGATGAAAATAAGCGATATTTTAGGAGAAAAACAGGGATTTTGAAGAAAATAAGCGATATTTTAGGGGAAAAACAGGGATTTGCATGAAAATAAGCGATATTTAATGTTAAAAACAGGGATTTCTATGAAAATAAGCGATATTTAAGGGGAAAAACAGGGATTTCTATGAAAATAAGCGATATTTAAGGGGAAAAACAGGGATTTCTATGAAAATAAGCGATATTTAAGGGGAAAAACAGGGATTTCTATGACAATAAGTGATATTTTAGGGGAAAAACAGGGATTTCTATGAAAATAAGCGATATTTTAGGGGAAAAACAGGGATTTCTATGAAAATAAGCGATATTTTACGGGAAAAACAGGGATTTCTATGAAAATAAGCGATATTTTAGGGGAAAAACAGGGATTTCTATGAAAATAAGCGATATTTTTGGGGAAAAACAGTTATTTCTATGAAAATAAGTGATATTTAATGTGAAAAACTGGGATTTCTATGAAAATAAGCGATATTTAAGGTTAAAAACAGGGATTTCCATGAAAATAAGCGATATTTAAGGGGAAAAACAGGGATTTCTATGAAAATAAGCGATATTTAAGGGGAAAAACAGGGATTTCTATGAAAATAAGCGATATTTAAGGGGAAAAACAGGGATTTCTATGACAATAAGTGATATTTTAGGGGAAAAACAGGGATTTCTATGAAAATAAGCGATATTTTACGGGAAAAACAGGGATTTCTATGAAAATAAGCGATATTTTACGGGAAAAACAGGGATTTCTATGAAAATAAGCTATATTTTAGGGGAAAAACTGGGATTTCTATGAAAATAAGCGATATTTTAGGTTAAAAACAGGGATTTCTATGAAAATAAGTGATATTTAATGTGAAAAACTGGGATTACTAAGAAAATAAGCGATATTTAAGGTTAAAAACAGGGATTTCCATGAAAATAAGCGATATTTTAGGAGAAAAACAGTGATTTCTATGAAAATAAGCGATATTTAAGGGTTAAAACAGGGATTTCGATGAAAATAAGCGATATTTTAGGAGAAAAACAGGGATTTCTATGAAAATAAGCGATATTTTAAGGGAAAAACAGGGATTTCTATGAAAATAAGCGATATTTTAGGGGAAAAACAGGGATTTCTATGAAAATAAGCGATATTTTAGGGGAAAAACAGGGATTTCTATGAAAATAAGCGATATTTTAGGGTTAAAAACAGGGATTTCCATGAAAATAAGCGATATTTTAGGGGAAAAACAGGGATTTCTATGAAAATAAGCGATATTTTAGGGGAAAAACAGGGATTTCGATGAAAATAAGCGATATTTTAGGGTTAAAAACAGGGATTTCTATGAAAATAAGCGATATTTAAGGTGAAAAACAGGGATTTCTATGAAAATAAGCGATATTTTAGGGGAAAAACAGGGATTTCTATGAAAATAAGCGATATTTTAGGGGGAAAAACAGGGATTTCTATGAAAATAAGCGATATTTAAGGTTAAAAACAGGGATTTCTATGAAAATAAGCGATATTTAAGGGGAAAAACAGGGATTTCTATGAAAATAAGCGATATTTAAGGGTTAAAACAGGGATTTCGATGAAAATAAGCGATATTTTAGGAGAAAAACAGGGATTTTGAAGAAAATAAGCGATATTTTAGGGGAAAAACAGGGATTTGCATGAAAATAAGCGATATTTAATGTTAAAAACAGGGATTTCTATGAAAATAAGCGATATTTAAGGGGAAAAACAGGGATTTCTATGAAAATAAGCGATATTTAAGGGGAAAAACAGGGATTTCTATGACAATAAGTGATATTTTAGGGGAAAAACAGGGATTTCTATGAAAATAAGCGATATTTTAGGGGAAAAACAGGGATTTCTATGAAAATAAGCGATATTTTACGGGAAAAACAGGGATTTCTATGAAAATAAGCTATATTTTAGGGGAAAAACTGGGATTTCTATGAAAATAAGCGATATTTTAGGTTAAAAACAGGGATTTCTATGAAAATAAGTGATATTTAATGTGAAAAACTGGGATTTCTAAGAAAATAAGCGATATTTAAGGTTAAAAACAGGGATTTCCATGAAAATAAGCGATATTTTAGGAGAAAAACAGTGATTTCTATGAAAATAAGCGATATTTAAGGGTTAAAACAGGGATTTCGATGAAAATAAGCGATATTTTAGGAGAAAAACAGGGATTTTGATGAAAATAAGCGATATTTTAGGGGAAAAACAGGGATTTGTATGAAAATAAGCGATATTTTAGGGGAAAAACAGGGATTTCTATGAAAATAAGCGATATTTTAGGGTTAAATACAGGGATTTCTATGAAAATAAGCGATATTTTAGGGGAAAAACAGGGATTTCTATGAAAATAAGCGATATTTTAGGGGAAAAACAGGGATTTCTATGAAAATAAGCGATATTTTAGGGGAAAAACAGGGATTTCTATGAAAATAAGCGATATTTTAGGGGAAAAACAGGGATTTCTATGAAAATAAGCGATATTTTAGGTTAAAAACAGGGATTTCTATGAAAATAAGCGATATTTTTGGGAAAAACAGGGATTTCTATGAAAATAAGCGATATTTTTGGGGAAAAACAGGGATTTCTATGAAAATAAGCGATATTTTAGGGGAAAAACAGGGATTTCTATGAAAATAAGCGATATTTAAGGTTAAAAACAGGGATTTCTATGAAAATAAGCGATATTTCAGGGGAAAAACAGGGATTTCTATGAAAATAAGCGATATTTTTGGGAAAAACAGGGATTTCTATGAAAATAAGCGATATTTTAGGGGAAAAACAGGGATTTCTATGAAAATAAGCGATATTTTTGGGAAAAACAGGGATTTCTATGAAAATAAGCGATATTTTAGGGGAAAAACAGGGATTTCTATGAAAATAAGCGATATTTTTGGGAAAAACAGGGATTTCTATGAAAATAAGCGATATTTTAGGAGAAAAACAGGGATTTCTATGAAAATAAGCGATATTTAAGGGTTAAAACAGGGATTTCGATGAAAATAAGCGATATTTTAGGAGAAAAACAGGGATTTTGAAGAAAATAAGCGATATTTTAGGGGAAAAACAGGGATTTGCATGAAAATAAGCGATATTTAATGTTAAAAACAGGGATTTCTATGAAAATAAGCGATATTTAAGGGGAAAAACAGGGATTTCTATGAAAATAAGCGATATTTAAGGGGAAAAACAGGGATTTCTATGAAAATAAGCGATATTTAAGGGGAAAAACAGGGATTTCTATGACAATAAGTGATATTTTAGGGGAAAAACAGGGATTTCTATGAAAATAAGCGATATTTTAGGGGAAAAACAGGGATTTCTATGAAAATAAGCGATATTTTACGGGAAAAACAGGGATTTCTATGAAAATAAGCTATATTTTAGGGGAAAAACTAAGATTTCTATGAAAATAAGCGATATTTTAGGTTAAAAACAGGGATTTCTATGAAAATAAGTGATATTTAATGTGAAAAACTGGGATTTCTAAGAAAATAAGCGATATTTAAGGTTAAAAACAGGGATTTCCATGAAAATAAGCGATATTTAAGGGGAAAAACAGGGATTTCTATGAAAATAAGCGATATTTAAGGGGAAAAACAGGGATTTCTATGAAAATAAGCGATATTTAAGGGGAAAAACAGGGATTTCTATGACAATAAGTGATATTTTAGGGGAAAAACAGGGATTTCTATGAAAATAAGCGATATTTTAGGGGAAAAACAGGGATTTCTATGAAAATAAGCGATATTTTACGGGAAAAACAGGGATTTCTATGAAAATAAGCTATATTTTAGGGGAAAAACTGGGATTTCTATGAAAATAAGCGATATTTTAGGTTAAAAACAGGGATTTCTATGAAAATAAGTGATATTTAATGTGAAAAACAGGGATTTCTAAGAAAATAAGCGATATTTAAGGTTAAAAACAGGGATTTCCATGAAAATAAGCGATATTTTAGGAGAAAAACAGTGATTTCTATGAAAATAAGCGATATTTAAGGGTTAAAACAGGGATTTCGATGAAAATAAGCGATATTTTAGGAGAAAAACAGGGATTTTGATGAAAATAAGCGATATTTTAGGGGAAAAACAGGGATTTGTATGAAAATAAGCGATATTTTAGGGGAAAAACAGGGATTTCTATGAAAATAAGCGATATTTTAGGGTTAAATACAGGGATTTCTATGAAAATAAGCGATATTTTAGGGGAAAAACAGGGATTTCTATGAAAATAAGCGATATTTTAGGGGAAAAACAGGGATTTCTATGAAAATAAGCGATATTTTAGGGGAAAAACAGGGATTTCTATGAAAATAAGCGATATTTTAGGGGAAAAACAGGGATTTCTATGAAAATAAGCGATATTTTAGGTTAAAAACAGGGATTTCTATGAAAATAAGCGATATTTTTGGGAAAAACAGGGATTTCTATGAAAATAAGCGATATTTTTGGGGAAAAACAGGGATTTCTATGAAAATAAGCGATATTTTAGGGGAAAAACAGGGATTTCTATGAAAATAAGCGATATTTAAGGTTAAAAACAGGGATTTCTATGAAAATAAGCGATATTTCAGGGGAAAAACAGGGATTTCTATGAAAATAAGCGATATTTTTGGGAAAAACAGGGATTTCTATGAAAATAAGCGATATTTTAGGGGAAAAACAGGGATTTCTATGAAAATAAGCGATATTTTTGGGAAAAACAGGGATTTCTATGAAAATAAGCGATATTTTAGGGGAAAAACAGGGATTTCTATGAAAATAAGCGATATTTTTGGGAAAAACAGGGATTTCTATGAAAATAAGCGATATTTTAGGAGAAAAACAGGGATTTCTATGAAAATAAGCGATATTTAAGGGTTAAAACAGGGATTTCGATGAAAATAAGCGATATTTTAGGAGAAAAACAGGGATTTTGAAGAAAATAAGCGATATTTTAGGGGAAAAACAGGGATTTGCATGAAAATAAGCGATATTTAATGTTAAAAACAGGGATTTCTATGAAAATAAGCGATATTTAAGGGGAAAAACAGGGATTTCTATGAAAATAAGCGATATTTAAGGGGAAAAACAGGGATTTCTATGAAAATAAGCGATATTTAAGGGGAAAAACAGGGATTTCTATGACAATAAGTGATATTTTAGGGGAAAAACAGGGATTTCTATGAAAATAAGCGATATTTTAGGGGAAAAACAGGGATTTCTATGAAAATAAGCGATATTTTACGGGAAAAACAGGGATTTCTATGAAAATAAGCTATATTTTAGGGGAAAAACTGGGATTTCTATGAAAATAAGCGATATTTTAGGTTAAAAACAGGGATTTCTATGAAAATAAGTGATATTTAATGTGAAAAACTGGGATTTCTAAGAAAATAAGCGATATTTAAGGTTAAAAACAGGGATTTCCATGAAAATAAGCGATATTTAAGGGGAAAAACAGGGATTTCTATGAAAATAAGCGATATTTAAGGGGAAAAACAGGGATTTCTATGAAAATAAGCGATATTTAAGGGGAAAAACAGGGATTTCTATGACAATAAGTGATATTTTAGGGGAAAAACAGGGATTTCTATGAAAATAAGCGATATTTTAGGGGAAAAACAGGGATTTCTATGAAAATAAGCGATATTTTACGGGAAAAACAGGGATTTCTATGAAAATAAGCTATATTTTTGGGAAAAACAGGGATTTCTATGAAAATAAGCGATATTTTAGGGGAAAAACAGGGATTTCTATGAAAATAAGCGATATTTTTGGGAAAAACAGGGATTTCTATGAAAATAAGCGATATTTTAGGGGAAAAACAGGGATTTCTATGAAAATAAGCGATATTTTTGGGAAAAACAGGGATTTCTATGAAAATAAGCGATATTTTAGGAGAAAAACAGGGATTTCTATGAAAATAAGCGATATTTAAGGGTTAAAACAGGGATTTCGATGAAAATAAGCGATATTTTAGGAGAAAAACAGGGATTTTGAAGAAAATAAGCGATATTTTAGGGGAAAAACAGGGATTTGCATGAAAATAAGCGATATTTAATGTTAAAAACAGGGATTTCTATGAAAATAAGCGATATTTAAGGGGAAAAACAGGGATTTCTATGAAAATAAGCGATATTTAAGGGGAAAAACAGGGATTTCTATGAAAATAAGCGATATTTAAGGGGAAAAACAGGGATTTCTATGACAATAAGTGATATTTTAGGGGAAAAACAGGGATTTCTATGAAAATAAGCGATATTTTAGGGGAAAAACAGGGATTTCTATGAAAATAAGCGATATTTTACGGGAAAAACAGGGATTTCTATGAAAATAAGCTATATTTTAGGGGAAAAACTAAGATTTCTATGAAAATAAGCGATATTTTAGGTTAAAAACAGGGATTTCTATGAAAATAAGTGATATTTAATGTGAAAAACTGGGATTTCTAAGAAAATAAGCGATATTTAAGGTTAAAAACAGGGATTTCCATGAAAATAAGCGATATTTAAGGGGAAAAACAGGGATTTCTATGAAAATAAGCGATATTTAAGGGGAAAAACAGGGATTTCTATGAAAATAAGCGATATTTAAGGGGAAAAACAGGGATTTCTATGACAATAAGTGATATTTTAGGGGAAAAACAGGGATTTCTATGAAAATAAGCGATATTTTAGGGGAAAAACAGGGATTTCTATGAAAATAAGCGATATTTTACGGGAAAAACAGGGATTTCTATGAAAATAAGCTATATTTTAGGGGAAAAACTGGGATTTCTATGAAAATAAGCGATATTTTAGGTTAAAAACAGGGATTTCTATGAAAATAAGTGATATTTAATGTGAAAAACAGGGATTTCTAAGAAAATAAGCGATATTTAAGGTTAAAAACAGGGATTTCCATGAAAATAAGCGATATTTTAGGAGAAAAACAGTGATTTCTATGAAAATAAGCGATATTTAAGGGTTAAAACAGGGATTTCGATGAAAATAAGCGATATTTTAGGAGAAAAACAGGGATTTTGATGAAAATAAGCGATATTTTAGGGGAAAAACAGGGATTTGTATGAAAATAAGCGATATTTTAGGGGAAAAACAGGGATTTCTATGAAAATAAGCGATATTTTAGGGTTAAATACAGGGATTTCTATGAAAATAAGCGATATTTTAGGGGAAAAACAGGGATTTCTATGAAAATAAGCGATATTTTAGGGGAAAAACAGGGATTTCTATGAAAATAAGCGATATTTTAGGGGAAAAACAGGGATTTCTATGAAAATAAGCGATATTTTAGGGGAAAAACAGGGATTTCTATGAAAATAAGCGATATTTTAGGTTAAAAACAGGGATTTCTATGAAAATAAGCGATATTTTTGGGAAAAACAGGGATTTCTATGAAAATAAGCGATATTTTTGGGGAAAAACAGGGATTTCTATGAAAATAAGCGATATTTTAGGGGAAAAACAGGGATTTCTATGAAAATAAGCGATATTTAAGGTTAAAAACAGGGATTTCTATGAAAATAAGCGATATTTCAGGGGAAAAACAGGGATTTCTATGAAAATAAGCGATATTTTTGGGAAAAACAGGGATTTCTATGAAAATAAGCGATATTTTAGGGGAAAAACAGGGATTTCTATGAAAATAAGCGATATTTTTGGGAAAAACAGGGATTTCTATGAAAATAAGCGATATTTTAGGGGAAAAACAGGGATTTCTATGAAAATAAGCGATATTTTTGGGAAAAACAGGGATTTCTATGAAAATAAGCGATATTTTAGGAGAAAAACAGGGATTTCTATGAAAATAAGCGATATTTAAGGGTTAAAACAGGGATTTCGATGAAAATAAGCGATATTTTAGGAGAAAAACAGGGATTTTGAAGAAAATAAGCGATATTTTAGGGGAAAAACAGGGATTTGCATGAAAATAAGCGATATTTAATGTTAAAAACAGGGATTTCTATGAAAATAAGCGATATTTAAGGGGAAAAACAGGGATTTCTATGAAAATAAGCGATATTTAAGGGGAAAAACAGGGATTTCTATGAAAATAAGCGATATTTAAGGGGAAAAACAGGGATTTCTATGACAATAAGTGATATTTTAGGGGAAAAACAGGGATTTCTATGAAAATAAGCGATATTTTAGGGGAAAAACAGGGATTTCTATGAAAATAAGCGATATTTTACGGGAAAAACAGGGATTTCTATGAAAATAAGCTATATTTTAGGGGAAAAACTGGGATTTCTATGAAAATAAGCGATATTTTAGGTTAAAAACAGGGATTTCTATGAAAATAAGTGATATTTAATGTGAAAAACTGGGATTTCTAAGAAAATAAGCGATATTTAAGGTTAAAAACAGGGATTTCCATGAAAATAAGCGATATTTAAGGGGAAAAACAGGGATTTCTATGAAAATAAGCGATATTTAAGGGGAAAAACAGGGATTTCTATGAAAATAAGCGATATTTAAGGGGAAAAACAGGGATTTCTATGACAATAAGTGATATTTTAGGGGAAAAACAGGGATTTCTATGAAAATAAGCGATATTTTAGGGGAAAAACAGGGATTTCTATGAAAATAAGCGATATTTTACGGGAAAAACAGGGATTTCTATGAAAATAAGCTATATTTTAGGGGAAAAACTGGGATTTCTATGAAAATAAGCGATATTTTAGGTTAAAAACAGGGATTTCTATGAAAATAAGTGATATTTAATGTGAAAAACTGGGATTTCTAAGAAAATAAGCGATATTTAAGGTTAAAAACAGGGATTTCCATGAAAATAAGCGATATTTTAGGAGAAAAACAGTGATTTCTATGAAAATAAGCGATATTTAAGGGTTAAAACAGGGATTTCGATGAAAATAAGCGATATTTTAGGAGAAAAACAGGGATTTCTATGAAAATAAGCGATATTTTAAGGGAAAAACAGGGATTTCTATGAAAATAAGCGATATTTTAGGGGAAAAACAGGGATTTCTATGAAAATAAGCGATATTTTAGGGGAAAAACAGGGATTTCTATGAAAATAAGCGATATTTTAGGGTTAAAAACAGGGATTTCCATGAAAATAAGCGATATTTTAGGGGAAAAACAGGGATTTCTATGAAAATAAGCGATATTTTAGGGGAAAAACAGGGATTTCGATGAAAATAAGCGATATTTTAGGGTTAAAAACAGGGATTTCTATGAAAATAAGCGATATTTAAGGTGAAAAACAGGGATTTCTATGAAAATAAGCGATATTTTAGGGGAAAAACAGGGATTTCTATGAAAATAAGCGATATTTTAGGGGAAAAACAGGGATTTCTATGAAAATAAGCGATATTTAAGGTTAAAAACAGGGATTTCTATGAAAATAAGCGATATTTAAGGGGAAAAACAGGGATTTCTATGAAAATAAGCGATATTTAAGGGTTAAAACAGGGATTTCGATGAAAATAAGCGATATTTTAGGAGAAAAACAGGGATTTTGAAGAAAATAAGCGATATTTTAGGGGAAAAACAGGGATTTGCATGAAAATAAGCGATATTTAATGTTAAAAACAGGGATTTCTATGAAAATAAGCGATATTTAAGGGGAAAAACAGGGATTTCTATGAAAATAAGCGATATTTAAGGGGAAAAACAGGGATTTCTATGACAATAAGTGATATTTTAGGGGAAAAACAGGGATTTCTATGAAAATAAGCGATATTTTAGGGGAAAAACAGGGATTTCTATGAAAATAAGCGATATTTTACGGGAAAAACAGGGATTTCTATGAAAATAAGCTATATTTTAGGGGAAAAACTGGGATTTCTATGAAAATAAGCGATATTTTAGGTTAAAAACAGGGATTTCTATGAAAATAAGTGATATTTAATGTGAAAAACTGGGATTTCTAAGAAAATAAGCGATATTTAAGGTTAAAAACAGGGATTTCCATGAAAATAAGCGATATTTTAGGAGAAAAACAGTGATTTCTATGAAAATAAGCGATATTTAAGGGTTAAAACAGGGATTTCGATGAAAATAAGCGATATTTTAGGAGAAAAACAGGGATTTTGATGAAAATAAGCGATATTTTAGGGGAAAAACAGGGATTTGTATGAAAATAAGCGATATTTTAGGGGAAAAACAGGGATTTCTATGAAAATAAGCGATATTTTAGGGTTAAATACAGGGATTTCTATGAAAATAAGCGATATTTAAGATTAAAAACAGGGATTTTGATGAAAATAAGCGATATTTTAGGGGAAAAACAGGGATTTCTATGAAAATAAGCGATATTTAAGGTTAAAAACAGGGATTTCTATGAAAATAAGCGATATTTAAGGTTAAAAACAGGGATTTCTATGAAAATAAGCGATATTTTAGGTTAAAAACAGAAATTTCTATGAAAATAAGCGATATTTAATGTTAAAAACAGGGATTTCTATGAAAATAAGCGATATTTTAGGGGAAAAACAGGGATTTCTATGAAAATAAGCGATATTTAATATTAAAAACAGGGATTTCTATGAAAATAAGCGATATTTTAGGAGAAAAACAGGGATTTCTATGAAAATAAGCGATATTTAAGGTTAAAAACAGGGATTTCCATGAAAATAAGCGATATTTTAGGAGAAAAACAGGGATTTCTATGAAAATAAGCGATATTTTAGGGGAAAAACAGGGATTTCTATGAAAATAAGCGATATTTTAGGTTAAAAACAGGGATTTCTATGAAAATAAGCGATATTTAAGGTTAAAAACAGGGATTTCTATGAAAATAAGCGATATTTAAGGTTAAAAACAGGGATTTCTATGAAAATAAGCGATATTTTAGGTTAAAAACAGGGATTTCTATGAAAATAAGCGATATTTTAGGGGAAAAACAGGGATTTCTATGAAAATAAGCGATATTTTAGGGGAAAAACAGGGATTTCTATGAAAATAAGCGATATTTTAGGTTAAAAACAGGGATTTCTATGAAAATAAGCGATATTTTAGGGGAAAAACAGGGATTTCTATGAAAATAAGCGATATTTTAGGGGAAAAACAGGGATTTCTATGAAAATAAGCGATATTTTAGGGGAAAAACAGGGATTTCTATGAAAATAAGCGATATTTTAAGGGAAAAACAGGGATTTCTATGAAAATAAGCGATATTTAAGGTTAAAAACAGGGATTTTGATGAAAATAAGCGATATTTTAGGGGAAAAACAGGGATTTCTATGAAAATAAGCGATATTTAAGGTTAAAAACAGGGATTTCGATGAAAATAAGCGATATTTTAGGGGAAAAACAGGGATTTCTATGAAAATAAGCGATATTTAAGGTTAAAAACAGGGATTTCTATGAAAATAAGCGATATTTAAGGTTAAAAACAGGGATTTCTATGAAAATAAGCGATATTTTAGGGGAAAAACAGGGATTTCTATGAAAATAAGCGATATTTTAGGGGAAAAACAGGGATTTCTATGAAAATAAGCGATATTTTAGGTTAAAAACAGGGATTTCTATGAAAATAAGCGATATTTTAGGGTTAAAAACAGGGATTTCTATGAAAATAAGCGATATTTTAGGGGAAAAACAGGGATTTCTATGAAAATAAGCGATATTTTAGGGGAAAAACAGGGATTTCTATGAAAATAAGCGATATTTTAGGGGAAAAACAGGGATTTCTGTGAAAATAAGCGATATTTTAGGGGAAAAACAGGGATTTCTATGAAAATAAGCGATATTTAAGGGGAAAAACAGGGATTTCTATGAAAATAAGCGATATTTTAGGGGAAAAACAGGGATTTCTATGAAAATAAGCGATATTTTAGGGGAAAAACAGGGATTTCTATGAAAATAAGCGATATTTTAGGTTAAAAACAGGGATTTCTATGAAAATAAGCAATATTTAAGGTTAAAACCAGGGATTTCTATGAAAATAAGCGATATTTTTGGGTTAAAAACAGGGATTTCTATGAAAATAAGCGATATTTTAGGGGAAAAACAGGGATTTCTATGAAAATAAGCGATATTTTAGGGGAAAAACAGGGATTTCTATGAAAATAAGCGATATTTTAGGGGAAAAACAGGGATTTCTATGAAAATAAGCGATATTTTAGGGGAAAAACAGGGATTTCTATGAAAATAAGCGATATTTTAGGTTAAAAACAGGGATTTCTGTGAAAATAAGCGATATTTTTGGGAAAAACAGGGATTTCTGTGAAAATAAGCGATATTTTAGGGGAAAAACAGGGATTTCTATGAAAATAAGCGATATTTAAGGTTAAAAACAGGGATTTCTATGAAAATAAGCGATATTTTAGGTTAAAAACAGGGATTTCTATGAAAATAAGCGATATTTAAGGTTAAAAACAGGGATTTCTATGAAAATAAGCGATATTTTAGGGTTAAAAACAGGGATTTCTATGAAAATAAGCGATATTTTAGGGGAAAAACAGGGATTTCTATGAAAATAAGCGATATTTTACGGGAAAAACAGGGATTTTGATGAAAATAAGCGATATTTTAGGGGAAAAACAGGGATTTCTATGAAAATAAGCGATATTTTTGGGTTAAAAACAGGGATTTCTATGAAAATAAGCGATATTTTAGGGGAAAAACAGGGATTTCTATGAAAATAAGCGATATTTTAGGGGAAAAACAGGGATTTTGATGAAAATAAGCGATATTTTAGGGGAAAAACAGGGATTTCTATGGAAATAAGCGATATTTTAGGGGAAAAACAGGGATTTCTATGAAAATAAGCGATATTTAAGGTTAAAAACAGGGATTTCTATGGAAATAAGCGATATTTTAGGGGAAAAACAGGGATTTCTATGAAAATAAGCGATATTTAAGGGTTAAAAACAGGGATTTCTATGAAAATAAGCGATATTTCAGGGGAAAAACAGGCATTTCTATGAAAATAAGCGATATTTTAGGGGAAAAACAGGGATTTCTATGAAAATAAGCGATATTTAAGGTTAAAAACAGGGATTTCTATGAAAATAAGCGATATTTTAGGGGAAAAACAGGGATTTCCATGAAAATAAGCGATATTTAAGGGTTAAAAACAGGAATTTCGATGAAAATAAGCGATATTTAAGGGGAAAAACAAGAATTCCTATGAAAATGCCAGCCCGGCGCATACGCAGTAGGTTACAAGCAAGGCGCATGCGCAGAATGATGCCAGTCAGGCGTATGCGCAGTAGGGTGCCAACCAGACGCATGCGCAGTACGGTGCAAGCCTGGCGCAAGCGCACAACGATGCTAGAGGGGCGCATGTGCATTAAGGTACAAGCGTGGTGCATGCGCAGAACAGTGCAAGGACGGCGCATGTGCAGTAGTGCGCCAGCGAAGCGCATGCGCAGTAGGCTGCAAGAAGCGCCCAACCGCAGTACGATGCCAGACTACCGCATGCGCAAAACGACAACAGCGCGGCATATGTGCAGTAGATTGCCAGCAAAGTGCATGCGCAGTTAGATGCCAGCCGGGCGCATGCGCTGTAAGGAGCCAGCCCGCCGCATGCGCAGTAGGTTTCTAGTCCAGTGCATGCGCAGTACGACGCAATTTAAACACATGCGCAGTACGATGGCAGCCAGGCGCATGCGCGGTATACTTCAAGATCGGCGCAAGCGCAACAGGCTGCCGGTGCGGCGCATGCGCAGGAGTGTGACAGTGACGCGCATGCGCTGCATACTGCAAACCCGGCGCATGCGCAATAGGGACACAGCACCGCGCATGCGCAAAACGTTGCCAGCGCGGAGCATGCGCACAACGATGCAAAGCCAGCACATGCGCAGTAGTTTGCCAGACCCGCGCATGATCACTACGATACCAGATAGGCGAATGCGCAGTAGGGTGCCAGCCCAGCGCATGCTCAGAGTTTAACAGCCCGGCGCATGCAGAGTATGAAGCGATACTGAAGGTTTAATAACAGGGATTTCTACCAAAATAAGCGATATTTAAGGGGAAACACAGGGATTTCTACAAAAAAAAGCGATATTTAAGGGGAAAACCAAGAACAGCTGCGGCAAAGCAAGCCTGGCGCATGCGCATTATGATACAAGCGCGTCGCATGCGCAGAACGATGCCAGTCAGGTACATGCGCAGTAGGGTGCCAGCCTGACGCATGCTCAGATGTGAGCCATCCCGGCGCATGATCAGTACGGTGCTAGACAGGCGCAAGTGCGGTAGGGTACAAGCGCGGCGCATGCGCTGAACGGTGCCAGCTCGGCGCATGGGCAGTAGGCTGCCAGGGTTGCACATGCGCCGAAAGGTGCCGAAATCACGCATGCGCACTACGATGCCAGACTACAGCATGCACAGTACGCTACCAGCCTGGCGCAAGCGCACTAGGTTTCCAGCCGGGCGCATGCGCCTTAGTATCACAAACGGGCGCATGCACAGTACGATGCCAGAAATGCGCATGCGGAGTAGGGAGGCACAGTGCCGCATTTGCAGAACGATTCCACACAAAGGCGTGCGCAGTAGTTTGCCAAAAAGACGCATTAAGGGGAAAAACTGGCATTTCTATGAAAACAAGCGATATTTAAGGTTAAAAACAAGGATTGCTATGAAAACAAGCAATATTTTAGGGGAAAAACAGGGATTTCTATGAAAATAAGCGATATTTCAGGGGAAAAACAGGGATTTCTATGAATATATGCGATATTTGAGGGGAAAAACAGGGATTTCTATGAAAATAAGCGATATTTTAGGGGAAAAACAGGGATTTCTATGAAAATAAGCGATATTTTAGGGGAAAAACAGGGATTTCTATGAAAATAAGCGATATTTTAGGTTAAAAACAGGGATTTCTATGAAAATAAGCGATATTTTAGGGGAAAAACAGGGATTTCTATGAAAATAAGCGATATTTTAGGGGAAAAACAGGGATTTCTATGAAAATAAGCGATATTTCAGGGGAAAAACAGGCATTTCTATGAAAATAAGCGATATTTTAGGGTTAAATACAGGGATTTCTATGAAAATAAGCGATATTTTAGGGGAAAAACAGGGATTTCTATGAAAATAAGCGATATTTCAGGGGAAAAACAGGGATTTCTATGAAAATAAGCGATATTTAATGTTTAAAACAGGGATTTCTATGAAAATAAGCGATATTTCAGGGGAAAAACAGGGATTTCTATGGAAATAAGCGATATTTTAGGGGAAAAACAGGGATTTCCATGAAAATAAGCGATATTTAAGGGGGAAAAACAGGGATTTCTATGAAAATAAGCGATATTTTATGGTTAAAAACAGGGATTTCTATGAAAATAAGTGATATTTTAGGGGAAAAACAGGGATTTCTAAGAAAATAAGCGATATTTTAGGGGAAAAACAGGAATTTCTATGAAAATCAGCGATATTTTAGGGGAAAAACGGGGATTTCTATGAAAATAAGCGATATTTTTGGGGAAAAACAGGGATTTCTATGAAAATAAGTGATATTTTAGGGGAAAAACAGGGATTTCTATGAAAATAAGCGATATTTAAGGTTAAAAACTGGGATTTCTATGAAAATAAGTGATATTTTAGGGGAAAAACAGGGATTTCTATGAAAATAAGCAATATTTAATGTTGGAAACAGGGATTTCTATGAAAATAAGCGATATTTTAGGGGAAAAACTGGGATTTCTATGAAAATAAGCGATATTTTAGGGGAAAAACAGGGATTTCCATGAAAATAAGCGATATTTTAGGGGAAAAACAGGGATTTCTATGAAAATCAGCGATATTTAAGGTTAAAAACAGGGATTTCTATGAAAATAAGCGATATTTTAGGGGAAAAACGGGGATTTCTATGAAAATAAGCGATATTTCATGTTAAAAACAGGGATATCTATGAAAATAAGCGATATTTTAGGGGAAAAACAGGGATTTCTATGAAAATAAGCGATATTTTAGGGGAAAAACAGGGATTTCTATGAAAATAAGCGATATTTTAGGGGAAAAACAGGGATTTCTATGAAAAAAAGCGATATTTTTGGGTTAAAAACAGGGATTTCTATGAGAATAAGCGATATTTCAGGGGAAAAACGGGGATTTCTATGAAAATAAGCGATATTTTAGGGGAAAAACAGGGATTTCTATGAAAATAAGCGATATTTTAGGGGAAAAACAGGGATTTCTATGAAAATCAGCGATATTTGATGTTAAAAACAGGGATTTCTAAGAAAATAAGCGATATTTTAGGGGAAAAACAGGGATTTCTATGAAAATAAGCGATATTTTAGGTTAAAAACAGGGATTTCTATGAAAATAAGCGATATTTTAGGTTAAAAACAGGGATTTCTATGAAAATAAGTGATATTTTAGGGGAAAAACAGGGATTTCTATGAAAATAAGCGATATTTTAGGTTAAAAACAGGGATTTCTATGAAAATAAGCGATATTTCAGGGGGAAAACAGGGATTTCTATGAAAATAAGCGATATTTTAGGGGAAAAACAGGGATTTCTATGAAAATAAGCGATATTTTAGGTTAAAAACAGGGATTTCTATGAAAATAAGCGATATTTAAGGTTAAAAACAGGGATTTCTATGAAAATAAGCGATATTTCAGGGGAAAAACAGGGATTTCTATGAAAATAAGCGATATTTCAGGGGAAAAACAGGGATTTCTATGAAAATAAGCGATATTTCAGGGGAAAAACAGGGATTTCCATGAAAATAAGCGATATTTTAGGGGAAAAACAGGGATTTCTATGAAAATAAGCGATATTTTAGGGTTAAATACAGGGATTTCTATGAAAATAAGAGATATTTAAGGTTGAAAACAGGGATTTCTATGAAAATAAGCGATATTTTAGGGGAAAAACAGGGATTTCTATGAAAATAAGCGATATTTTAGGGTTAAATACAGGGATTTCTATGCAAATAAGTGATATTTTAGGGGAAAAACAGGGATTTCTATGAAAACAAGCGATATTTGATGTTAAAAACAGGGATTTCTATGAAAATAAGCGATATTTTAGGGGAAAAACAGGGATTTCTATGAAAATAAGCGATATTTTGGGGAAAAACAGGGATTTCTATGAAAATAAGCGATATTTTAGGGGAAAAACAGGGATTTCTATGAAAATCAGCGATATTTTAGGTTAAAAACAGGGATTTCTATGAAAATAAGCGATATTTAAGGGGAAAAACAGGGATTTCTATGAAAATAAGCGATATTTTAGGGGAAAAACAGGGATTTCTATGAAAATAAGCGATATTTTAGGGGAAAAACAGGGATTTCCATGAAAATAAGCGATATTTAATGTTTAAAACAGGGATTTCTATGAAAACAAGCGATATTTTAGGGGAAAAACAGGGATTTCTGTGAAAATAAGCGATATTTTAGGGGAAAAACAGGGATTTCTATGAAAACAAGCGATATTTTTGGGGAAAAACAGGGATTTCTATGAAAATCAGCGATATTTTAGGTTAAAAACAGGGATTTCTATGAAAATAAGCGATATTTCAGGGGAAAAACAGGGATTTCTATGAAAATAAGCGATATTTAAGGTTGAAAACAGGGATTTCTATGGAAATAAGCGATATTTTAGGGGAAAAACAGGGATTTCCATGAAAATAAGCGATATTTAAGGGGAAAAACAGGGATTTCTATGAAAATAAGCGATATTTTATGGTTAAAAACAGGGATTTCTATGAAAATAAGTGATATTTTAGGGGAAAAACAGGGATTTCTATGAAAATAAGCGATATTTCAGGGGAAAAACAGGGATTTCTATGAAAATAAGCGATATTTTTGGGGAAAAACAGGGATTTCTATGAAAATAAGTGATATTTTAGGGGAAAAACAGGGATTTCTATGAAAATAAGCGATATTTAAGGTTAAAAACTGGGATTTCTATGAAAATAAGCGATATTTTAGGGGAAAAACAGGGATTTCTATGAAAATAAGCAATATTTAATGTTGGAAACAGGGATTTCTATGAAAACCAGCGATATTTAATTGGAAAAACTGGGATTTCTATGAAAATAAGCGATATTTAAGGGGAAAAACAGGGATTTCCATGAAAATAAGCGATATTTAAGGGGAAAAACAGGGATTTCTATGAAAATCAGCGATATTTTAAGGGAAAAACGGGGATTTCTATGAAAATAAGCGATATTTCATGTTAAAAACAGAAATATCTATGAAAATAAGCGATATTTTAGGGGAAAAACAGGGATTTCTATGAAAATAAGCGATATTTTAGGGGAAAAACAGGGATTTCTATGAAAATAAGCGATATTTTAGGGGAAAAACAGGGATTTCTATGAAAAAAAAGCGATATTTTTGGGTTAAAAACAGGGATTTCTATGAGAATAAGCGATATTTCAGGGGAAAAACGGGGATTTCTATGAAAATAAGCGATATTTTAGGGGAAAAACAGGGATTTCTATGAAAATAAGCGATATTTTAGGGGAAAAACAGGGATTTCTATGAAAATAAGCGATATTTGATGTTAAAAACAGGGATTTCTAAGAAAATAAGCGATATTTTAGGGGAAAAACAGGGATTTCTATGAAAATAAGTGATATTTTAGGGGAAAAACAGGGATTTCTATGAAAATAAGCGATATTTTAGGTTAAAAACAGGGATTTCTATGAAAATAAGCGATATTTTAGGTTAAAAACAGGGATTTCTATGAAAATAAGCGATATTTCAGGGGGAAAACAGGGATTTCTATGAAAATAAGCGATATTTTAGGGGAAAAACAGGGATTTCTATGAAAATAAGCGATATTTTAGGTTAAAAACAGGGATTTCTATGAAAATAAGCGATATTTAAGGTTAAAAACAGGGATTTCTATGAAAATAAGCGATATTTTGGGGGAAAAACAGGGATTTCTATGAAAATAAGCGATATTTTAGGGGAAAAACAGGGATTTCTATGAAAATCAGCGATATTTTAGGTTAAAAACAGGGATTTCTATGAAAATAAGCGATATTTCAGGGGAAAAACAGGGATTTCTATGAAAATAAGCGATATTTTAGGGGAAAAACAGGGATTTCTATGAAAATAAGCGATATTTTAGGGGAAAAACAGGGATTTCCATGAAAATAAGCGATATTTTAGGGGAAAAACAGGGATTTCTATGAAAATAAGCGATATTTAATGTTTAACACAGGGATTTCTATGAAAACAAGCGATATTTTAGGGGAAAAACAGGGATTTCTATGAAAATAAGCGATATTTTAGGGGAAAAACCGGGATTTCTATGAAAATAAGCGATATTTAATGTTAAAAACAGGGATTTCTATGAAAATAAGCGATATTGCAGGGGAAAAACAGGGATTTCTATGAAAACAAGCGATATTTCAGGGGATAAACAGGGATTTCTATGAAAATAAGCGATATTTTAGGGGAAAAAGAGGGATTTCTATGGAAATAAGCGATATTTTAGGGGAAAAACAGGGATTTCTATGAAAACAAGCGATATTTTAGGGGAAAAACAGGGATTTCTATGAAAATAAGCGATATTTTAGGTTAAAAACAGGGATTTCTATGAAAATAAGCAATATTTTATGTTAAAAACAGGAATTTCTATGAAAATAAGCGATATTTTAGGGGAAAAACAGTGATTTCTATGAAAATAAGTGATATTTTAGGGTTAAAAACAGGGATTTCTATGAAAATAAGCGATATTTTAGGGTTAAAAACAGGGATTTCTATGAAAATAAGCAATATTTTCGGGTTAAAAACAGGGATTTCCATGAAAATAAGCGATATTTTAGGGGAAAAACAGGGATTTCTAAGAAAATAAGCGATATTTCAGGGGAAAAACAGGGATTTCTATGAATATATGCGATATTTGAGGGGAAAAACAGGGATTTCTATGAAAATAAGCGATATTTTAGGGGAAAAACAGGGATTTCTATGAAAATAAGCGATATTTCAGGGGAAAAACAGGGATTTCTATGAAAATAAGCGATATTTAAGGGGAAAAACAGGGATTTCTATGAAAATAAGCGATATTTTAGGGGAAAAACAGGGATTTCTATGAAAATAAGCGATATTTTAGGGGAAAAACAGGGATTTCCATGAAAATAAGCGATATTTTAGGGGAAAAACAGGGATTTCTATGAAAATAAGCGATATTTAATGTTTAACACAGGGATTTCTATGAAAACAAGCGATATTTTAGGGGAAAAACAGGGATTTCTATGAAAATAAGCGATATTTTAGGGGAAAAACCGGGATTTCTATGAAAATAAGCGATATTTAATGTTAAAAACAGGGATTTCTATGAAAATAAGCGATATTGCAGGGGAAAAACAGGGATTTCTATGAAAACAAGCGATATTTCAGGGGATAAACAGGGATTTCTATGAAAATAAGCGATATTTTAGGGGAAAAAGAGGGATTTCTATGGAAATAAGCGATATTTTAGGGGAAAAACAGGGATTTCTATGAAAACAAGCGATATTTTAGGGGAAAAACAGGGATTTCTATGAAAATAAGCGATATTTTAGGTTAAAAACAGGGATTTCTATGAAAATAAGCAATATTTTATGTTAAAAACAGGAATTTCTATGAAAATAAGCGATATTTTAGGGGAAAAACAGTGATTTCTATGAAAATAAGTGATATTTTAGGGTTAAAAACAGGGATTTCTATGAAAATAAGCGATATTTTAGGGTTAAAAACAGGGATTTCTATGAAAATAAGCAATATTTTCGGGTTAAAAACAGGGATTTCCATGAAAATAAGCGATATTTTAGGGGAAAAACAGGGATTTCTAAGAAAATAAGCGATATTTCAGGGGAAAAACAGGGATTTCTATGAATATATGCGATATTTGAGGGGAAAAACAGGGATTTCTATGAAAATAAGCGATATTTTAGGGGAAAAACAGGGATTTCTATGAAAATAAGCGATATTTCAGGGGAAAAACAGGGATTTCTATGAAAATAAGCGATATTTAAGGGGAAAAACAGGGATTTCTATGAAAATAAGCGATATTTTAGGGGAAAAACTGGGATTTCTATGAAAATAAGCGATATTTAAGGGGAAAAACAGGGATTTCTATGAAAATAAGCGATATTTAAGGGGAAAAACAGGGATTTCTATGAAAATAAGCGATATTTCAGGGGAAAAACAGGGATTTCTATGAAAATAAGAGATATTTTAAGGGAAAAACGGGGATTTCTATGAGAATAAGCGATATTTCATGTTAAAAACAGGGATATCTATGAAAATAAGCGATATTTTAGGGGAAAAACAGGGATTTCTATGAAAATAAGCGATATTTAAGGGGAAAAACAGGGATTTCTATGAAAATAAGCGATATTTAAGGGGAAAAACAGGGCTTTCTATGGAAATAAGCGATATTTCAGGGGAAAAACAGGGATTTCTATGAAAATAAGCGATATTTAAGGGGAAAAACAGGGATTTCTATGAAAATAAGCGATATTTTATGGTTAAAAACAGGGATTTCAATGAAAATAAGTGATATTTTAGGGGAAAAACAGGGATTTCTATGAAAATAAGTGATATTTTAGGGGCAAAACAGGGATTTCTATGAAAATAAGCAATATTTTAGGGGAAAAACAGGGATTTCTATGAAAATAAGCGATATTTTTGGGGTAAAAACAGGGATTTCTATGAAAATAAGCGATATTTTAGGGGAAAAACAGGGATTTCCATGAAAATAAGCGATATTTAAGGTTAAAAACAGGGATTTCTATGAAAATAAGCGATATTTAAGGTTAAAAACAGGGATTTCTATGAAAATAAGAGATATTTTAAGGGAAAAACGGGGAATTCTATGAGAATAAGCGATATTTCATGTTAAAAACAGGGATATCTATGAAAATAAGCGATATTTTAGGGGAAAAACAGGGATTTCTATGAAAAAAAGCGATATTTTTGGGTTAAAAACAGGGATTTCTATGAAAATAAGCGATATTTTAGGGGAAAAACAGGGATTTCCATGAAAATAAGTGATATTTTAGGGGAAAAACAGGGATTTCTATGAAAATAAGCGATATTTTAGGTTAAAAACAGGGATTTCTATGAAAATAAGCAATATTTTATGTTAAAAACAGGAATTTCTATGAAAATAAGCGATATTTTAGGGGAAAAACAGGGATTTCTATGAAAATAAGTGATATTTTAGGGTTAAAAACAGGGATTTCTATGAAAATAAGCGATATTTTAGGGTTAAAAACAGGGATTTCTATGAAAATAAGCAATATTTTAGGGTTAAAAACAGGGATTTCCATGAAAATAAGCGATATTTTAGGGGAAAAACAGGGATTTCTAAGAAAATAAGCGATATTTAAGGGGAAAAACAGGGATTTCTATGAAAATAAGCGATATTTAAGGGGAAAAACAGGGATTTCTATGGAAATAAGCGATATTTTAGGGGAAAAACAGGGATTTCCATGAAAATAAGCGATATTTAAGGGGAAAAACAGGGATTTCCATGAAAATAAGCGATATTTTAGGGTTAAAAACAGGGATTTCTATGAAAATAAGCGATATTTAAGGGGAAAAACAGGGATTTCCATGAAAATAAGTGATATTTTTGGGTTAAAAACAGGGATTTCTATGAAAATAAGCGATATTTAATGTTAAAAACAGGGATTTCCATGAAAATAAGCAATATTTAAGGTTAAAAACAGGGATTTCCATGAAAATAAGCGATATTTTTGGGTTAAAAACAGGGATTTCGATGAAAATAAGCGATATTTAAGGGGAAAAACAGGGATTTCTATGAAAATAAGAGATATTTAAGGGGAAAAACAGGGATTTCTATGAAAATAAGCGATATTTTAGGGGAAAAACAGGGATTTCTATGAAAATCAGCAATATTTTAGGGGAAAAAGAGGGATTTCTATGAAAATCAGCGATATTTTAGGGGAAAAACAGGGATTTCTATGAAAATAAGCGATATTTTAGGTTAAAAACAGGGATTTCTATGAAAATAAGCGATATTTTAGGTTAAAAACAGGGATTTCTATGAAAATAAGCGATATTTTAGGGGAAAAACAGGGATTTCTATGAAAATAAGCGATATTTCAGGGGGAAAACAGGGATTTCTATGAAAATCAGCGATATTTTAGGGGAAAAACAGGGATTTCTATGAAAATAAGCGATATTTTAGGTTAAAAACAGGGATTTCTATGAAAATAAGCGATATTTAAGGTTAAAAACAGGGATTTCTATGAAAATAAGCGATATTTCAGGGGAAAAACAGGGATTTCCATGACAATAAGCGATATTTTAGGGGAAAAACAGGGATTTCTATGAAAATTAGCGATATTTTAGGGGAAAAACAGGGATTTCTATGAAAACAAGCGATATTTGATGTTAAAAACAGGGATTTCTATGAAAATAAGCGATATTTTAGGGTTAAATACAGGGATTTCTATGAAAATAAGCGATATTTTAGGGGAAAAACAGGGATTTCTATGAAAATAAGCAATATTTAAAGTTGGAAACAGGGATTTCTATGAAAATAAGCGATATTTTAGTGGAAAAACAGGGATTTCTATGAAAATAAGCGATATTTTAGGGGAAAAACAGGGATTTCTATGAAAATAAGCGATATTTTAGGGGAAAAACAGGGATTTCTATGAAAATAAGCGATATTTGATGTTAAAAACAGGGATTGCTATGAAAACAAGCAATATTTTAGGGGAAAAACAGGGATTTCTATGAAAATAAGCGATATTTTAGGGGAAAAACAGGGATTTCTATGAAAATCAGCGATATTTTAGGTTAAAAACAGGGATTTCTATGAAAATAAGCGATATTTCAGGGGAAAAACAGGGATTTCTATGAAAATAAGCGATATTTTAGAAGAAAAACAGGGATTTCTATGAAAATAAGCAATATTTTAGGGGAAAAACAGGGATTTCCATGAAAATAAGCGATATTTTAGGGGAAAAACAGGGATTTCTATGAAAATAAGCGATATTTAATGTTTAAAACAGGGATTTCTATGAAAACAAGCGATATTTTAGGGGAAAAACAGGGATTTCTATGAAAATAAGCGATATTTTAGGGGAAAAACAGGGATTTCTATGAAAATAAGCGATATTTAATGTTAAAAACAGGGATTTCTATGAAAATAAGCGATATTGCAGGGGAAAAACAGGGATTTCTATGAAAATAAGCGATATTTTAGGGGAAAAACAGGGATTTCTATGAAAATAAGCGATATTTTAGGGGAAAAACAGGGATTTCTATGGAAATAAGCGATATTTTAGGGGAAAAACAGGGATTTCTATGAAAATAAGCAATATTTTAGGGGAAAAAGAGGGATTTCTATGAAAATCAGCGATATTTTAGGTTAAAAACAGGGATTTCTATGAAAATAAGTGATATTTTAGGGGAAAAACAGGGATTTCTATGAAAATAAGCGATATTTTAGGTTAAAAACAGGGATTTCTATGAAAATAAGCGATATTTTAGGGGAAAAACAGGGATTTCTATGAAAATAAGCGATATTTCAGGGGGAAAACAGGGATTTCTATGAAAATCAGCGATATTTTAGGGGAAAAACAGGGATTTCTATGAAAATAAGCGATATTTTAGGTTAAAAACAGGGATTTCTATGAAAATAAGCGATATTTAAGGTTAAAAACAGGGATTTCTATGAAAATAAGCGATATTTCAGGGGAAAAACAGGGATTTCTATGAAAATAAGCGATATTTTAGGGGAAAAACAGGGATTTCTATGAAAATAAGCGATATTTTAGGGTTAAATACAGGGATTTCTATGAAAATAAGTGATATTTTAGGGGAAAAACAGGGATTTCTATGAAAACAAGCGATATTTGATGTTAAAAACAGGGATTTCTATGAAAATAAGCGATATTTTAGGGTTAAATACAGGGATTTCTATGAAAATAAGCGATATTTTAGGGGAAAAACAGGGATTTCTATGAAAATAAGCAATATTTAAAGTTGGAAACAGGGATTTCTATGAAAATAAGCGATATTTTAGTGGAAAAACAGGGATTTCTATGAAAATAAGCGATATTTTAGGGGAAAAACAGGGATTTCTATGAAAATAAGCGATATTTTAGGGGAAAAACAGGGATTTCTATGAAAATCAGCGATATTTTAGGTTAAAAACAGGGATTTCTATGAAAATAAGCGATATTTCAGGGGAAAAACAGGGATTTCTATGGAAATAAGCGATATTTTAGAAGAAAAACAGGGATTTCTATGAAAATAAGCAATATTTTAGGGGAAAAACAGGGATTTCCATGAAAATAAGCGATATTTTAGGGGAAAAACAGGGATTTCTATGAAAATAAGCGATATTTAATGTTTAAAACAGGGATTTCTATGAAAACAAGCGATATTTTAGGGGAAAAACAGGGATTTCTATGAAATAAGCGATATTTTAGGTTAAAAACAGGGATTTCTATGAAAATAAGCGATATTTAATGTTAAAAACAGGGATTTCTATGAAAATAAGCGATATTGCAGGGGAAAAACAGGGATTTCTATGAAAATAAGCGATATTTCAGGGGAAAAACAGGGATTTCTATGAAAATAAGCGATATTTAAGGGGAAAAACAGGGATTTCTATGGAAATAAGCGATATTTTAGGGGAAAAACAGGGATTTCTATGAAAACAAGCGATATTTTAGGGGAAAAACAGGGATTTCTATGAAAATAAGCGATATTTTAGGGGAAAAACAGGGATTTCTATGAAAATAAGCGATATTTTTGGGTTAAAAACAGGGATTTCTATGAAAATAAGCGATATTTTAGGGGAAAAACAGGGATTTCTATGAAAATAAGCGATATTTCAGGGGAAAAACACGGATTTCTATGAAAATAAGCGATATTTTAGGGTTAAAAACAGGGATTTCTATGAAAATAAGCAATATTTTAGGGTTAAAAACAGGGATTTCCATGAAAATAAGCGATATTTTAGGGGAAAAACAGGGATTTCTATGAAAATAAGCGATATTTTAGGGGAAAAACAGGGATTTCTATGAAAATAAGCGATATTTTAGGGGAAAAACAGGGATTTCTATGAAAATAAGCGATATTTCAGGGGAAAAACAGGGATTTCTATGAAAATAAGCGATATTTAAGGGGAAAAACAGGGATTTCTATGAAAATAAGCGATATTTTAGGGGAAAAACTGGGATTTCTATGAAAATAAACGATATTTAAGGGGAAAAACAGGGATTTCCATGAAAATAAGCGATATTTAAGGGGAAAAACAGGGATTTCTATGAAAATAAGCGATATTTAAGGTTAAAAACAGGGATTTCTATGAAAATAAGCGATATTTTAGGGGAAAAACGGGGATTTCTATGAGAATAAGCGATATTTCATGTTAAAAACAGGGATATCTATGAAAATAAGCGATATTTGAGGGGAAAAACAGGGATTTCTATGAAAATAAGCGATATTTAAGGGGAAAAACAGGGATTTCTATGAAAATAAGCGATATTTTTGGGTTAAAAACAGGGATTTCTATGAAAATAAGCGATATTTTAGGGGAAAAACAGGGATTTCCATGAAAATAAGCGATATTTTAGGGGAAAAACAGGGATTTCTATGAAAATAAGCGATATTTTAGGGGAAAAACAGGGATTTCTATGAAAATAAGAGATATTTAAGGTTAAAAACAGGAATTTCTATGAAAATAAGCGATATTTTAGGGGAAAAACAGGGATTTCTATGAAAATAAGCGATATTTCAGGGGAAAAACAGGGATTTCTATGAAAATAAGCGATATTTAAGGGTTAAAAACAGGGATTTCTATGAAAATAAGCGATATTTGAGGGGAAAAACAGGGATTTCTATGAAAATAAGCAATATTTTAGGGGAAAAACAGGGATTTCTATGAAAATAAGCAATATTTTTGGGTTAAAAACAGGGATTTCTATGAAAATAAGCGATATTTAAGGGGAAAAACAAGAATTCCTATGAAAATGCCAGCCCGGCGCATACGCAGTAGGTTACAAGCAAGGCGCATGCGCAAAACGATGCCAGTCAGGCGTATGCGCAGTAGGGTGCCAACCAGACGCATGCGCAGTACGGTGCAAGCCTGGCGCAAGCGCACAACGATGCTAGAGGGGCGCATGTGCATTAAGGTACAAGCGTGGCGCATGCGCAGAACAGTGCAAGGACGGCGCATGTGCAGTAGTGCGCCAGCGAAGCGCATGCGCAGTAGGCTGCAAGAAGCGCCCAACCGCAGTACGATGCCAGACTACCGCATGCGCAAAACGACAACAGCGCGGCATATGTGCAGTAGATTGCCAGCAAAGTGCATGCGCAGTTAGATGCCAGCCGGGCGCATGCGCTGTAAGGAGCCAGCCCGCCGCATGCGCAGTAGGTTTCTAGTCCAGTGCATGCGCAGTACGACGCAATTTAAACACATGCGCAGTACGATGGCAGCCAGGCGCATGCGCGGTATACTTCAAGATCGGCGCAAGCGCAACAGGCTGCCGGTGCGGCGCATGCGCAGGAGTGTGACAGTGACGCGCATGCGCTGCATACTGCAAACCCGGCGCATGCGCAATAGGGACACAGCACCGCGCATGCGCAAAACGTTGCCAGCGCGGAGCATGCGCACAACGATGCAAAGCCAGCACATGCGCAGTAGTTTGCCAGACCCGCGCATGATCACTACGATACCAGATAGGCGAATGCGCAGTAGGGTGCCAGCCCAGCGCATGCTCAGAGTTTAACAGCCCGGCGCATGCGGAGTATGAAGCGATACTGAAGGTTTAATAACAGGGATTTCTACCAAAATAAGCGATATTTAAGGGGAAACACAGGGATTTCTACAAAAAAAAGCGATATTTAAGGGGAAAACCAAGAACAGCTGCGGCAAAGCAAGCCTGGCGCATGCGCATTATGATACAAGCGCGTCGCATGCGCAGAACGATGCCAGTCAGGTACATGCGCAGTAGGGTGCCAGCCTGACGCATGCTCAGATGTGAGCCATCCCGGCGCATGATCAGTACGGTGCTAGACAGGCGCAAGTGCGGTAGGGTACAAGCGCGGCGCATGCGCTGAACGGTGCCAGCTCGGCGCATGGGCAGTAGGCTGCCAGGGTTGCACATGCGCCGAAAGGTGCCGAAATCGCGCATGCGCACTACGATGCCAGACTACAGCATGCGCAGTACGCTACCAGCCTGGCGCAAGCGCACCAGGTTTCCAGCCGGGCGCATGCGCCTTAGTATCACAAACGGGCGCATGCACAGTACGATGCCAGAAATGCGCATGCGCAGTAGGGAGGCACAGTGCCGCATTTGCAGAACGATTCCACACAAAGGCGTGCGCAGTAGTTTGCCAAAAAGACGCATTAAGGGGAAAAACTGGCATTTCTATGAAAACAAGCGATATTTAAGGTTAAAAACAAGGATTGCTATGAAAACAAGCAATATTTTAGGGGAAAAACAGGGATTTCTATGAAAATAAGCGATATTTCAGGGGAAAAACAGGGATTTCTATGAATATATGCGATATTTGAGGGGAAAAACAGGGATTTCTATGAAAATAAGCGATATTTTAGGGGAAAAACAGGGATTTCTATGAAAATAAGCGATATTTTAGGGGAAAAACAGGGATTTCTATGAAAATAAGCGATATTTTAGGGGAAAAACAGGGATTTCTATGAAAATAAGCGATATTTTAGGGGAAAAACAGGGATTTCTATGAAAATAAGCGATATTTCAGGAGAAAAACAGGCATTTCTATGAAAATAAGCGATATTTTAGGGTTAAATACAGGGATTTCTATGAAAATAAGCGATATTTAAGGTTAAAAAGAGGGATTTCTATGAAAATAAGCGATATTTGAGGGGAAAAACAGGGATTTCTATGAAAATAAGCGATATTTTAGGGGAAAAACAGGGATTTCTATGAAAATAAGCGATATTTTAGGGGAAAAACAGGGATTTCTATGGAAATAAGCGATATTTTAGGGGAAAAACAGGGATTTCCATGAAAATAAGCGATATTTAAGGGGAAAAACAGGGATTTCAATGAAAATAAGCGATATTTTATGGTTAAAAACAGGGATTTCTATGAAAATAAGTGATATTTTAGGGGAAAAACAGGGATTTCTATGAAAATAAGTGATATTTTAGGGGCAAAACAGGGATTTCTATGAAAATAAGCAATATTTTAGGGGAAAAACAGGGATTTCTATGAAAATAAGCGATATTTTTGGGGTAAAAACAGGGATTTCTATGAAAATAAGCGATATTTAAGGGTTAAAAACAGGGATTTCTATGAAAATAAGCGATATTTTAGGGGAAAAACAGGGATTTCTATGAAAATAAGCGATATTTTAGGGGAAAAACAGGGATTTCTATGAAAATAAGCGATATTTTAGGGGAAAAACAGGGATTTCTATGAAAATAAGCGATATTTTTGGGTTAAAAACAGGGATTTCTATGAAAATAAGCGATATTTAAGGGGAAAAACAGGGATTTCTATGAAAATAAGCGATATTTAAGGGGAAAAACAGGGATTTCTATGAAAATAAGCGATATTTTAGGGGAAAAACAGGGATTTCTATGAAAATAAGCGATATTTTAGGGGAAAAACAGGGATTTCTATGAAAATAAGCGATATTTTTGGGTTAAAAACAGGGATTTCTATGAAAATAAGCGATATTTGAGGAGAAAAACAGGGATTTCTATGAAAATAAGTGATATTTTAGGGGAAAAACAGGGATTTCTATGAAAATAAGCGATATTTTAGGGGAAAAACAGGGATTTCTATGAAAACCAGCGATATTTTTGGGTTAAAAACAGGGATTTCTATGAAAATAAGCGATATTTTAGGGGAAAAACAGGGATTTCTATGAAAATAAGCGATATTTTAGGTTAAAAACAGGGATTTCTATGAAAACTGGCGATATTTTAGGGGCAAAACAGGGATTTCTATGAAAATAAGCGATATTTTAGGGGAAAAACAGGGATTTCTATGAAAATAAGCGATATTTTTGGGTTAAAAACAGGGATTTCTATGAAAATAAGCGATATTTCAGGGGAAAAACAGGGATTTCTATGAAAATAAGCGATATTTCAGGGGAAAAACACGGATTTCTATGAAAATAAGCGATATTTTAGGGTTAAAAACAGGGATTTCTATGAAAATAAGCAATATTTTAGGGTTAAAAACAGGGATTTCCATGAAAATAAGCGATATTTTAGGGGAAAAACAGGGATTTCTATGAAAATAAGCGATATTTTAGGGGAAAAACAGGGATTTCTATGAAAATAAGCGATATTTTAGGGGAAAAACAGGGATTTCTATGAAAATAAGCGATATTTCAGGGGAAAAACAGGGATTTCTATGAAAATAAGCGATATTTAAGGGGAAAAACAGGGATTTCTATGAAAATAAGCGATATTTTAGGGGAAAAACAGGGATTTCTATGAAAATAAACGATATTTAAGGGGAAAAACAGGGATTTCCATGAAAATAAGCGATATTTAAGGGGAAAAACAGGGATTTCTATGAAAATAAGCGATATTTAAGGTTAAAAACAGGGATTTCTATGAAAATAAGCGATATTTTAGGGGAAAAACGGGGATTTCTATGAGAATAAGCGATATTTCATGTTAAAAACAGGGATATCTATGAAAATAAGCGATATTTGAGGGGAAAAACAGGGATTTCTATGAAAATAAGCGATATTTAAGGGGAAAAACAGGGATTTCTATGAAAATAAGCGATATTTTTGGGTTAAAAACAGGGATTTCTATGAAAATAAGCGATATTTTAGGGGAAAAACAGGGATTTCCATGAAAATAAGCGATATTTTAGGGGAAAAACAGGGATTTCTATGAAAATAAGCGATATTTTAGGGGAAAAACAGGGATTTCTATGAAAATAAGAGATATTTAAGGTTAAAAACAGGGATTTCTATGAAAATAAGCGATATTTTAGGGGAAAAACAGGGATTTCTATGAAAATAAGCGATATTTCAGGGGAAAAACAGGGATTTCTATGAAAATAAGCGATATTTAAGGGTTAAAAACAGGGATTTCTATGAAAATAAGCGATATTTGAGGGGAAAAACAGGGATTTCTATGAAAATAAGCAATATTTTAGGGGAAAAACAGGGATTTCTATGAAAATAAGCAATATTTTTGGGTTAAAAACAGGGATTTCTATGAAAATAAGCGATATTTAAGGGGAAAAACAAGAATTCCTATGAAAATGCCAGCCCGGCGCATACGCAGTAGGTTACAAGCAAGGCGCATGCGCAAAACGATGCCAGTCAGGCGTATGCGCAGTAGGGTGCCAACCAGACGCATGCGCAGTACGGTGCAAGCCTGGCGCAAGCGCACAACGATGCTAGAGGGGCGCATGTGCATTAAGGTACAAGCGTGGCGCATGCGCAGAACAGTGCAAGGACGGCGCATGTGCAGTAGTGCGCCAGCGAAGCGCATGCGCAGTAGGCTGCAAGAAGCGCCCAACCGCAGTACGATGCCAGACTACCGCATGCGCAAAACGACAACAGCGCGGCATATGTGCAGTAGATTGCCAGCAAAGTGCATGCGCAGTTAGATGCCAGCCGGGCGCATGCGCTGTAAGGAGCCAGCCCGCCGCATGCGCAGTAGGTTTCTAGTCCAGTGCATGCGCAGTACGACGCAATTTAAACACATGCGCAGTACGATGGCAGCCAGGCGCATGCGCGGTATACTTCAAGATCGGCGCAAGCGCAACAGGCTGCCGGTGCGGCGCATGCGCAGGAGTGTGACAGTGACGCGCATGCGCTGCATACTGCAAACCCGGCGCATGCGCAATAGGGACACAGCACCGCGCATGCGCAAAACGTTGCCAGCGCGGAGCATGCGCACAACGATGCAAAGCCAGCACATGCGCAGTAGTTTGCCAGACCCGCGCATGATCACTACGATACCAGATAGGCGAATGCGCAGTAGGGTGCCAGCCCAGCGCATGCTCAGAGTTTAACAGCCCGGCGCATGCGGAGTATGAAGCGATACTGAAGGTTTAATAACAGGGATTTCTACCAAAATAAGCGATATTTAAGGGGAAACACAGGGATTTCTACAAAAAAAAGCGATATTTAAGGGGAAAACCAAGAACAGCTGCGGCAAAGCAAGCCTGGCGCATGCGCATTATGATACAAGCGCGTCGCATGCGCAGAACGATGCCAGTCAGGTACATGCGCAGTAGGGTGCCAGCCTGACGCATGCTCAGATGTGAGCCATCCCAGCGCATGATCAGTACGGTGCTAGACAGGCGCAAGTGCGGTAGGGTACAAGCGCGGCGCATGCGCTGAACGGTGCCAGCTCGGCGCATGGGCAGTAGGCTGCCAGGGTTGCACATGCGCCGAAAGGTGCCGAAATCGCGCATGCGCACTACGATGCCAGACTACAGCATGCGCAGTACGCTACCAGCCTGGCGCAAGCGCACCAGGTTTCCAGCCGGGCGCATGCGCCTTAGTATCACAAACGGGCGCATGCACAGTACGATGCCAGAAATGCGCATGCGCAGTAGGGAGGCACAGTGCCGCATTTGCAGAACGATTCCACACAAAGGCGTGCGCAGTAGTTTGCCAAAAAGACGCATTAAGGGGAAAAACTGGCATTTCTATGAAAACAAGCGATATTTAAGGTTAAAAACAAGGATTGCTATGAAAACAAGCAATATTTTAGGGGAAAAACAGGGATTTCTATGAAAATAAGCGATATTTCAGGGGAAAAACAGGGATTTCTATGAATATATGCGATATTTGAGGGGAAAAACAGGGATTTCTATGAAAATAAGCGATATTTTAGGGGAAAAACAGGGATTTCTATGAAAATAAGCGATATTTTAGGGGAAAAACAGGGATTTCTATGAAAATAAGTGATATTTTAGGGGAAAAACAGGGATTTCTATGAAAATAAGCGATATTTTAGGGGAAAAACAGGGATTTCTATGAAAATAAGCGATATTTCAGGAGAAAAACAGGCATTTCTATGAAAATAAGCGATATTTTAGGGTTAAATACAGGGATTTCTATGAAAATAAGCGATATTTAAGGTTAAAAAGAGGGATTTCTATGAAAATAAGCGATATTTGAGGGGAAAAACAGGGATTTCTATGAAAATAAGCGATATTTTAGGGGAAAAACAGGGATTTCTATGAAAATAAGCGATATTTTAGGGGAAAAACAGGGATTTCTATGGAAATAAGCGATATTTTAGGGGAAAAACAGGGATTTCCATGAAAATAAGCGATATTTAAGGGGAAAAACAGGGATTTCAATGAAAATAAGCGATATTTTATGGTTAAAAACAGGGATTTCTATGAAAATAAGTGATATTTTAGGGGAAAAACAGGGATTTCTATGAAAATAAGTGATATTTTAGGGGCAAAACAGGGATTTCTATGAAAATAAGCAATATTTTAGGGGAAAAACAGGGATTTCTATGAAAATAAGCGATATTTTTGGGGTAAAAACAGGGATTTCTATGAAAATAAGCGATATTTAAGGGTTAAAAACAGGGATTTCTATGAAAATAAGCGATATTTTAGGGGAAAAACAGGGATTTCTATGAAAATAAGCGATATTTTAGGGGAAAAACAGGGATTTCTATGAAAATAAGCGATATTTTAGGGGAAAAACAGGGATTTCTATGAAAATAAGCGATATTTTTGGGTTAAAAACAGGGATTTCTATGAAAATAAGCGATATTTAAGGGGAAAAACAGGGATTTCTATGAAAATAAGCGATATTTAAGGGGAAAAACAGGGATTTCTATGAAAATAAGCGATATTTTAGGGGAAAAACAGGGATTTCTATGAAAATAAGCGATATTTTAGGGGAAAAACAGGGATTTCTATGAAAATAAGCGATATTTTTGGGTTAAAAACAGGGATTTCTATGAAAATAAGCGATATTTGAGGAGAAAAACAGGGATTTCTATGAAAATAAGTGATATTTTAGGGGAAAAACAGGGATTTCTATGAAAATAAGCGATATTTTAGGGGAAAAACAGGGATTTCTATGAAAACCAGCGATATTTTTGGGTTAAAAACAGGGATTTCTATGAAAATAAGCGATATTTTAGGGGAAAAACAGGGATTTCTATGAAAATAAGCGATATTTTAGGTTAAAAACAGGGATTTCTATGAAAACTGGCGATATTTTAGGGGTTAAAAACAGGGATTTCTATGAAAATAAGCGATATTTTAGGGGAAAAACAGGGATTTCTATGAAAATAAGCGATATTTTTGGGTTAAAAACAGGGATTTCTATGAAAATAAGCGATATTTCAGGGGAAAAACAGGGATTTCTATGAAAATAAGCGATATTTCAGGGGAAAAACACGGATTTCTATGAAAATAAGCGATATTTTAGGGTTAAAAACAGGGATTTCTATGAAAATAAGCAATATTTTAGGGTTAAAAACAGGGATTTCCATGAAAATAAGCGATATTTTAGGGGAAAAACAGGGATTTCTATGAAAATAAGCGATATTTTAGGGGAAAAACAGGGATTTCTATGAAAATAAGCGATATTTTAGGGGAAAAACAGGGATTTCTATGAAAATAAGCGATATTTCAGGGGAAAAACAGGGATTTCTATGAAAATAAGCGATATTTAAGGGGAAAAACAGGGATTTCTATGAAAATAAGCGATATTTTAGGGGAAAAACAGGGATTTCTATGAAAATAAACGATATTTAAGGGGAAAAACAGGGATTTCCATGAAAATAAGCGATATTTAAGGGGAAAAACAGGGATTTCTATGAAAATAAGCGATATTTAAGGTTAAAAACAGGGATTTCTATGAAAATAAGCGATATTTTAGGGGAAAAACGGGGATTTCTATGAGAATAAGCGATATTTCATGTTAAAAACAGGGATATCTATGAAAATAAGCGATATTTGAGGGGAAAAACAGGGATTTCTATGAAAATAAGCGATATTTAAGGGGAAAAACAGGGATTTCTATGAAAATAAGCGATATTTTTGGGTTAAAAACAGGGATTTCTATGAAAATAAGCGATATTTTAGGGGAAAAACAGGGATTTCCATGAAAATAAGCGATATTTTAGGGGAAAAACAGGGATTTCTATGAAAATAAGCGATATTTTAGGGGAAAAACAGGGATTTCTATGAAAATAAGAGATATTTAAGGTTAAAAACAGGGATTTCTATGAAAATAAGCGATATTTTAGGGGAAAAACAGGGATTTCTATGAAAATAAGCGATATTTCAGGGGAAAAACAGGGATTTCTATGAAAATAAGCGATATTTAAGGGTTAAAAACAGGGATTTCTATGAAAATAAGCGATATTTGAGGGGAAAAACAGGGATTTCTATGAAAATAAGCAATATTTTAGGGGAAAAACAGGGATTTCTATGAAAATAAGCAATATTTTTGGGTTAAAAACAGGGATTTCTATGAAAATAAGCGATATTTAAGGGGAAAAACAAGAATTCCTATGAAAATGCCAGCCCGGCGCATACGCAGTAGGTTACAAGCAAGGCGCATGCGCAAAACGATGCCAGTCAGGCGTATGCGCAGTAGGGTGCCAACCAGACGCATGCGCAGTACGGTGCAAGCCTGGCGCAAGCGCACAACGATGCTAGAGGGGCGCATGTGCATTAAGGTACAAGCGTGGCGCATGCGCAGAACAGTGCAAGGACGGCGCATGTGCAGTAGTGCGCCAGCGAAGCGCATGCGCAGTAGGCTGCAAGAAGCGCCCAACCGCAGTACGATGCCAGACTACCGCATGCGCAAAACGACAACAGCGCGGCATATGTGCAGTAGATTGCCAGCAAAGTGCATGCGCAGTTAGATGCCAGCCGGGCGCATGCGCTGTAAGGAGCCAGCCCGCCGCATGCGCAGTAGGTTTCTAGTCCAGTGCATGCGCAGTACGACGCAATTTAAACACATGCGCAGTACGATGGCAGCCAGGCGCATGCGCGGTATACTTCAAGATCGGCGCAAGCGCAACAGGCTGCCGGTGCGGCGCATGCGCAGGAGTGTGACAGTGACGCGCATGCGCTGCATACTGCAAACCCGGCGCATGCGCAATAGGGACACAGCACCGCGCATGCGCAAAACGTTGCCAGCGCGGAGCATGCGCACAACGATGCAAAGCCAGCACATGCGCAGTAGTTTGCCAGACCCGCGCATGATCACTACGATACCAGATAGGCGAATGCGCAGTAGGGTGCCAGCCCAGCGCATGCTCAGAGTTTAACAGCCCGGCGCATGCGGAGTATGAAGCGATACTGAAGGTTTAATAACAGGGATTTCTACCAAAATAAGCGATATTTAAGGGGAAACACAGGGATTTCTACAAAAAAAAGCGATATTTAAGGGGAAAACCAAGAACAGCTGCGGCAAAGCAAGCCTGGCGCATGCGCATTATGATACAAGCGCGTCGCATGCGCAGAACGATGCCAGTCAGGTACATGCGCAGTAGGGTGCCAGCCTGACGCATGCTCAGATGTGAGCCATCCCAGCGCATGATCAGTACGGTGCTAGACAGGCGCAAGTGCGGTAGGGTACAAGCGCGGCGCATGCGCTGAACGGTGCCAGCTCGGCGCATGGGCAGTAGGCTGCCAGGGTTGCACATGCGCCGAAAGGTGCCGAAATCGCGCATGCGCACTACGATGCCAGACTACAGCATGCGCAGTACGCTACCAGCCTGGCGCAAGCGCACCAGGTTTCCAGCCTGGCGCATGCGCCTTAGTATCACAAACGGGCGCATGCACAGTACGATGCCAGAAATGCGCATGCGCAGTAGGGAGGCACAGTGCCGCATTTGCAGAACGATTCCACACAAAGGCGTGCGCAGTAGTTTGCCAAAAAGACGCATTAAGGGGAAAAACTGGCATTTCTATGAAAACAAGCGATATTTAAGGTTAAAAACAAGGATTGCTATGAAAACAAGCAATATTTTAGGGGAAAAACAGGGATTTCTATGAAAATAAGCGATATTTCAGGGGAAAAACAGGGATTTCTATGAATATATGCGATATTTGAGGGGAAAAACAGGGATTTCTATGAAAATAAGCGATATTTTAGGGGAAAAACAGGGATTTCTATGAAAATAAGCGATATTTCAGGGGAAAAACAGGGATTTCTATGAAAATAAGCGATATTTTAGGGGAAAAACAGGGATTTCTATGAAAATAAGCGATATTTTAGGGGAAAAACAGGGATTTCTATGAAAATAAGCGATATTTCAGGAGAAAAACAGGCATTTCTATGAAAATAAGCGATATTTTAGGGTTAAATACAGGGATTTCTATGAAAATAAGCGATATTTAAGGTTAAAAAGAGGGATTTCTATGAAAATAAGCGATATTTGAGGGGAAAAACAGGGATTTCTATGAAAATAAGCGATATTTAAGGGGAAAAACAGGGATTTCTATGAAAATAAGCGATATTTTAGGGGAAAAACAGGGATTTCTATGGAAATAAGCGATATTTTAGGGGAAAAACAGGGATTTCCATGAAAATAAGTGATATTTAAGGGGAAAAACAGGGATTTCAATGAAAGTAAGCGATATTTTATGGTTAAAAACAGGGATTTCTATGAAAATAAGTGATATTTTAGGGGAAAAACAGGGATTTCTATGAAAATAAGTGATATTTTAGGGGCAAAACAGGGATTTCTATGAAAATAAGCAATATTTTAGGGGAAAAACAGGGATTTCTATGAAAATAAGCGATATTTTTGGGGTAAAAACAGGGATTTCTATGAAAATAAGCGATATTTAAGGGTTAAAAACAGGGATTTCTATGAAAATAAGCGATATTTTAGGGGAAAAACAGGGATTTCTATGAAAATAAGCGATATTTTAGGGGAAAAACAGGGATTTCTATGAAAATAAGCGATATTTTTGGGTTAAAAACAGGGATTTCTATGAAAATAAGCGATATTTAAGGGGAAAAACAGGGATTTCTATGAAAATAAGCGATATTTAAGGGGAAAAACAGGGATTTCTATGAAAATAAGCGATATTTTAGGGGAAAAACAGGGATTTCTATGAAAATAAGCGATATTTTAGGGGAAAAACAGGGATTTCTATGAAAATAAGCGATATTTTTGGGTTAAAAACAGGGATTTCTATGAAAATAAGCGATATTTGAGGGGAAAAACAGGGATTTCTATGAAAATAAGTGATATTTTAGGGGAAAAACAGGGATTTCTATGAAAATAAGCGATATTTTAGGGGAAAAACAGGGATTTCTATGAAAACCAGCGATATTTTTGGGTTAAAAACAGGGATTTCTATGAAAATAAGCGATATTTTAGGGGAAAAACAGGGATTTCTATGAAAATAAGCGATATTTTAGGTTAAAAACAGGGATTTCTATGAAAACTGGCGATATTTTAGGGGCAAAACAGGGATTTCTATGAAAATAAGCAATATTTTAGGGTAAAAACAGGGATTTCTATGAAAATAAGCGATATTTTAGGGGAAAAACAGGGATTTCTATGAAAATAAGCGATATTTTTGGGTTAAAAACAGGGATTTCTATGAAAATAAGCGAGATTTTAGGGTAAAAAACAGGGATTTCTATGAAAATAAGCGATATTTTAGGTTAAAAACAGGGATTTCTATGAAAATCAGCGATATTTAAGGGGAAAAACAGGGATTTCTATGAAAATAAGCGATATTTAAGGGGAAAAACAGGGATTTCTATGAAAATAAGCGATATTTTAGGGGAAAAACAGGCATTTCTATGAAAATAAGCGATATTTTAGGGTTAAATACATGGATTTCTATGAAAATAAGCGATATTTAAGGTTAAAAACAGGGATTTCTATGAAAATAAGCGATATTTTAGGGTTAAAAACAGGGATTTCTATGAAAATAAGCGATATTTAAGGGGAGAAACAGGGATTTCTATGAAAATAAGCGATATTTAAGGGGAAAAACAGGGATTTCTATGAAAATAAGCGATATTTTAGGGGAAAAACAGGGATTTCTATGAAAATAAGTGATATTTTAGGGGAAAAACAGGGATTTCTATGAAAATAAGCGATATTTTAGGGGCAAAACAGGGATTTCTATGAAAATAAGCGATATTTTAAGGGAAAAACAGGGATTTCTATGAAAATAAGCGATATTTAAGGGGAGAAACAGGGATTTCTATGAAAATAAGCGATATTTAAGGGGAAAAACAGGGATTTCTATGAAAATAAGCGATATTTTAGGGGAAAAACAGGGATTTCTATGAAAATAAGTGATATTTTAGGGGAAAAACAGGGATTTCCATTGAAAATAAGCGATATTTTAGGGGCAAAACAGGGATTTCTATGAAAATAAGCGATATTTTAGGGGAAAAACAGGGATTTCTATGAAAATAAGCGATATTTTTGGGGTAAAAACAGGGATTTCTATGAAAATAAGCGATACTTTAGGGTTAAAAACAGGGATTTCTATGAAAATAAGCGATATTTAAGGGGAAAAACAGGGATTTCCATGAAAATAAGCGATATTTTTGGGTTAAAAACAGGGATTTCTATGAAAATAAGCGATATTTAATGTTAAAAACAGGGATTTCCATGAAAATAAGCGATATTTAATTGGAAAAACAGGCATTTCTATGAAAATAAGTGATATTTTAGGGGAAAAACAGGGATTTCGATGAAAATAAGCGATATTTTAGGGGAAAAACAGGGATTTCTATGAAAATAAGCGATATTTTAGGGTTAAATACAGGGATTTCTATGAAAATAAGTGATATTTTAGGGTTAAAAACAGGGATTTCTATGAAAATAAGCGATATTTGATGTTAAAAACAGGGATTTCTATCAAAATAAGAGATATTTTAGGGGAAAAACAGGGATTTCTATGAAAATAAGCGATATTTTAGGGGAAAAACAGGGATTTCTATGAAAATAAGCGATATTTTAGGGGAAAAAGAGGGATTTCTATGAAAATCAGCGATATTTTAGGTTAAAAACAGGGATTTCTATGAAAATAAGTGATATTTTAGGGGAAAAACAGGGATTTCTATGAAAATAAGCGATATTTTAGGTTAAAAACAGGGATTTCTATGAAAATAAGCGATATTTTAGGGGAAAAACAGGGATTTCTATGAAAATAAGCGATATTTTAGGGGAAAAACAGGGATTTCTATGAAAATAAGCGATATTTCAGGGGGAAAACAGGGATTTCTATGAAAATCAGCGATATTTTAGGGGAAAAACAGGGATTTCTATGAAAATAAGCGATATTTTAGGGTTAAATACAGGGATTTCTATGAAAGTAAGTGATATTTTAGGGGAAAAACAGGGATTTCTATGAAAATAAGCGATATTTTAGGGGAAAAACAGGTATTTCTATGAAAACAAGCGATATTTTAGGGGAAAAACAGGGATTTCTATGAAAATAAGCGATATTTAAGGTTAAAAACTGGGATTTCTATGAAAATAAGTGATATTTTAGGGGAAAAACAGGGATTTCTATGAAAATAAGCAATATTTAATGTTGGAAACAGGGATTTCTATGAAAATAAGCGATATTTTAGGGGAAAAACTGGGATTTCTATGAAAATAAGCGATATTTTATGGTTAAAAACAGGGATTTCCATGAAAATAAGCGATATTTAAGGGGAAAAACAGGGATTTCTATGAAAATCAGCGATATTTAAGGTTAAAAACAGGGATTTCTATGAAAATAAGCGATATTTTAAGGGAAAAACAGGGATTTCTATGAAAATAAGCGATATTTCATGTTAAAAACAGGGATATCTATGAAAATAAGCGATATTTTAGGGGAAAAACAGGGATTTCTATGAAAATAAGCGATATTTTAGGGGAAAAACAGGGATTTCTATGAAAATAAGCGATATTTGAGGGGAAAAACAGGGATTTCTATGAAAATAAGCGATATTTAAGGTTAAAAACAGGGATTGCTATGAAAACAAGCAATATTTTAGGGGAAAAACAGGGATTTCTATGAAAATAAGCGATATTTTAGGGGAAAAACAGGGATTTCTATGAATATATGCAATATTTCATGGGAAAAACAGGGATTTCTATGAAAATAAGCGATATTTCAGGGGAAAAACAGGGATTTCAATGAAAATAAGCGATATTTTAGGGGAAAAACAGGGATTTCTATGAAAATAAGCGATATTTTAGGTTAAAAACAGGGATTTCTATGAAAATAAGCGATATTTCAGGGGAAAAACAGGGATTTCTATGAAAATAAGCGATATTTCAGGGGAAAAACAGGGATTTCTATGAAAATAAGCGATATTTAATGTTTAAAACAGGGATTTCTATGAAAATAAGCGATATTTAAGGGGAAAAACAGGGATTTCTATGGAAATAAGCGATATTTTAGGGGAAAAACAGAGATTTCCATGAAAATAAGCGATATTTAAGGGGAAAAACAGGGATTTCGATGAAAATAAGCGATATTTTATGGTTAAAAACAGGGATTTCTATGAAAATAAGTGATATTTTAGGGGAAAAACAGGGATTTCTATGAAAATAAGCGATATTTTAGGGGCAAAACAGGGATTTCTATGAAAATAAGCAATATTTAAGGGGAAAAACAGGGATTTCTATGAAAATAAGCGATATTTTTGGGGTAAAAACAGGGATTTCTATGAAAATAAGCGATATTTAATGTTAAAAACAGGGATTTCCATGAAAATAAGCGATATTTAATTGGAAAAACAGGCATTTCTATGAAAATAAGTGATATTTTAGGGGAAAAACAGGGATTTCGATGAAAATAAGCGATATTTTAGGGGAAAAACAGGGATTTCTATGAAAATAAGCGATATTTTAGGGTTAAATACAGGGATTTCTATGAAAATAAGTGATATTTTAGGGGAAAAACAGGGATTTCTATGAAAATAAGCGATATTTGATGTTAAAAACAGGGATTTCTATCAAAATAAGAGATATTTTAGGGGAAAAACAGGGATTTCTATGAAAATAAGCGATATTTCATGTTAAAAACAGGGATTTCTATGAAAATAAGTGATATTTTAGGGGAAAAACAGGGATTTCTATGAAAATCAGCGATATTTTAGGTTAAAAACAGGGATTTCTATGAAAATAAGTGATATTTTAGGGGAAAAACAGGGATTTCTATGAAAATAAGCGATATTTTAGGGGAAAAACAGGGATTTCTATGAAAATAAGCAATATTTTAGGGGAAAAACAGGGATTTCTATGAAAATAAGCGATATTTTTGGGGTAAAAACAGGGATTTCTATGAAAATAAGCGATACTTTAGGGTTAAAAACAGGGATTTCTATGAAAATAAGCGATATTTAAGGGGAAAAACAGGGATTTCCATGAAAATAAGCGATATTTTTGGGTTAAAAACAGGGATTTCTATGAAAATAAGCGATATTTAATGTTAAAAACAGGGATTTCCATGAAAATAAGCGATATTTAATTGGAAAAACAGGCATTTCTATGAAAATAAGTGATATTTTAGGGGAAAAACAGGGATTTCGATGAAAATAAGCGATATTTTAGGGGAAAAACAGGGATTTCTATGAAAATAAGCGATATTTTAGGGTTAAATACAGGGATTTCTATGAAAATAAGCGATATTTTAGGGGAAAAAACAGGGATTTCTATGAAAATAAGCGATATTTTAGGGGAAAAACAGGGATTTCTATGAAAATAAGCGATATTTTAGGGGAAAAACAGGGATTTCTATGAAAATAAGCGATATTTTTGGGTTAAAAACAGGGATTTCTATGAAAATAAGCGAGATTTTAGGGTAAAAACAGGGATTTCTATGAAAATAAGCGATATTTTAGGTTAAAAACAGGGATTTCTATGAAAATCAGCGATATTTAAGGGGAAAAACAGGGATTTCTATGAAAATAAGCGATATTTAAGGGGAAAAACAGGGATTTCTATGAAAATAAGCGATATTTTAGGGGAAAAACAGGCATTTCTATGAAAATAAGCGATATTTAATTGGAAAAACAGGGATTTCTATGAAAATAAGCGATATTTTAGGGTTAAATACATGGATTTCTATGAAAATAAGCGATATTTAAGGTTAAAAACAGGGATTTCTATGAAAATCAGCGATATTTTTGGGTTAAAAACAGGGATTTCTATGAAAATAAGCGATATTTAAGGGGAGAAACAGGGATTTCTATGAAAATAAGCGATATTTAAGGGGAAAAACAGGGATTTCTATGAAAATAAGCGATATTTTAGGGGAAAAACAGGGATTTCTATGAAAATAAGCGATATTTTAGGGGAAAAACAGGGAATTCTATGAAAATAAGCGATATTTTTGGGTTAAAAACAGGGATTTCTATGAAAATAAGCGATATTTGAGGGGAAAAACAGGGATTTCTATGAAAATAAGTGATATTTTAGGGGAAAAACAGGGATTTCTATGAAAATAAGCGATATTTAAGGTTAAAAACAGGGATTGCTATGAAAACAAGCAATATTTTAGGGGAAAAACAGGGATTTCTATGAAAATAAGCGATATTTTAGGGGAAAAACAGGGATTTCTATGAATATATGCAATATTTCATGGGAAAAACAGGGATTTCTATGAAAATAAGCGATATTTCAGGGGAAAAACAGGGATTTCTATGAAAATAAGCGATATTTTAGGGGAAAAAAAGGGATTTCTATGAAAATCAGCGATATTTTAGGTTAAAAACAGGGATTTCTATGAAAATAAGCGATATTTCAGGGGAAAAACAGGGATTTCTATGAAAATAAGCAATATTTCAGGGGAAAAACAGGGATTTCTATGAAAATAAGCGATATTTAATGTTTAAAACAGGGATTTCTATGAAAATAAGCGATATTTAAGGGGAAAAACAGGGATTTCTATGGAAATAAGCGATATTTTAGGGGAAAAACAGAGATATCCATGAAAATAAGCGATATTTAAGGGGAAAAACAGGGATTTCGATGAAAATAAGCGATATTTTATGGTTAAAAACAGGGATTTCTATGAAAATAAGTGATATTTTAGGGGAAAAACAGGGATTTCTATGAAAATAAGCGATATTTTAGGGGCAAAACAGGGATTTCTATGAAAATAAGCAATATTTTAGGGGAAAAACAGGGATTTCTATGAAAATAAGCGATATTTTTGGGGTAAAAACAGGGATTTCTATGAAAATAAGCGATACTTTAGGGTTAAAAACAGGGATTTCTATGAAAATAAGCGATATTTTAGGGGAAAAACAGGGATTTCCATGAAAATAAGCGATATTTTTGGGTTAAAAACAGGGATTTCTATGAAAATAAGCGATATTTAATGTTAAAAACAGGGATTTCCATGAAAATAAGCGATATTTAATTGGAAAAACAGGCATTTCTATGAAAATAAGTGATATTTTAGGGGAAAAACAGGGATTTCGATGAAAATAAGCGATATTTTAGGGGAAAAACAGGGATTTCTATGAAAATAAGCGATATTTTAGGGGAAAAACAGGGATTTCTATCAAAGTAAGAGATATTTTAGGGGAAAAACAGGGATTTCTATGAAAATAAGCGATATTTTAGGGGAAAAACAGGGATTTCTATGAAAATAAGCGATATTTTAGGGGAAAAAGAGGGATTTCTATGAAAATCAGCGATATTTTAGGTTAAAAACAGGGATTTCTATGAAAATAAGTGATATTTTAGGGGAAAAACAGGGATTTCTATGAAAATAAGCGATATTTTAGGTTAAAAACAGGGATTTCTATGAAAATAAGCGATATTTTAGGGGAAAAACAGGGATTTCTATGAAAATAAGCGATATTTCAGGGGGAAAACAGGGATTTCTATGAAAATCAGCGATATTTTAGGGGAAAAACATGGATTTCTGTGAAAATAAGAGATATTTAAGGTTAAAAACAGGGATTTCTATGAAAATAAGCGATATTTGAGGGGAAAAACAGGGATTTCTATGAAAATAAGCGATATTTTAGGGTTAAATACAGGGATTTCTATGAAAATAAGTGATATTTTAGGGGAAAAACAGGGATTTCTATGAAAATAAGCGATATTTTAGGGGAAAAACAGGGATTTCTATGGAAATAAGCGATATTTTAGGGGAAAAACAGGGATTTCTATGAAAACAAGCGATATTTTAGGGGAAAAACAGGGATTTCTATGAAAATAAGCGATATTTAAGGTTAAAAACTGGGATTTCTATGAAAATAAGTGATATTTTAGGGGAAAAACAGGGATTTCTATGAAAATAAGCAATATTTAATGTTGGAAACAGGGATTTCTATGAAAATAAGCGATATTTTAGGGGAAAAACTGGGATTTCTATGAAAATAAGCGATATTTTAGGGGAAAAACAGGGATTTCCATGAAAATAAGCGATATTTAAGGGGAAAAACAGGGATTTCTATGAAAATCAGCGATATTTAAGGTTAAAAACAGGGATTTCTATGAAAATAAGCGATATTTTAAGGGAAAAACAGGGATTTCTATGAAAATAAGCGATATTTCATGTTAAAAACAGGGATATCTATGAAAATAAGCGATATTTTAGGGGAAAAACAGGGATTTCTATGAAAATAAGCGATATTTTAGGGGAAAAACAGGGATTTCTATGAAAATAAGCGATATTTAAGGGGAAAAACAGGGATTTCTATGAAAATAAGCGATATTTAAGGTTAAAAACAGGGATTTCTATGAGAATAAGCGATATTTCAGGGGAAAAACGGGGATTTCTATGAAAATAAGCGATATTTTAGGGGAAAAACAGGGATTTCTATGAAAATAAGCGATATTTTAGGGGAAAAACAGGGATTTCTATGAAAATCAGCGATATTTAAGGTTAAAAACAGGGATTTCTATGAAAATCAGCGATATTTTAGGTTAAAAACAGGGATTTCTATGAAAATAAGTGATATTTTAGGGGAAAAACAGGGATTTCTATGGAAATAAGCGATATTTTAGGGGAAAAACAGGGATTTCTATGAAAATAAGCGATATTTCAGGGGGAAAACAGGGATTTCTATGAAAATAAGCGATATTTTAGGGGCAAAACAGGGATTTCTATGAAAATAAGCGATATTTTAGGGGAAAAACAGGGATTTCTATGAAAATAAGCGATATTTTAGGGGAAAAACAGGGATTTCTATGAAAATAAGCGATATTTCAGGGGAAAAACAGGGATTTCTATGAAAATAAGCGATATTTAAGGTTAAAAACAGGGATTGCTATGAAAACAAGCAATATTTTAGGGGAAAAACAGGGATTTCTATGAAAATAAGCGATATTTTAGGGGAAAAACAGGGATTTCTATGAAAATAAGCGATATTTAAGGTTCAAAACAGGGATTTCTATGAAAATAAGCGATATTTTAGGGGAAAAACAGGGATTTCTATGAAAATAAGCGATATTTTAGGGTTAAATACAGGGATTTCTATGAAAATAAGTGATATTTTAGGGGAAAAACAGGGATTTCTATGAAAATAAGCGATATTTGATGTTAAAAACAGGGATTTCTATGAAAATAAGCGATATTTTAGGGGAAAAACAGGGATTTCTATGAAAATAAGCGATATTTTGGGGAAAAAAACAGGGATTTCTATGAAAATAAGCGATATTTAATGTTGGAAACAGGGATTTCTATGAAAATAAGCGATATTTTAGGGGAAAAACTGGGATTTCTATGAAAATAAGCGATATTTTAGGGGAAAAACAGGGATTTCTATGAAAATAAGCGATATTTTAGGGGCAAAACAGGGATTTCTATGAAAATAAGCGATATTTGAGGGGAAAAACAGGGATTTCTATGAAAATAAGCGATATTTAAGGGGAAAAACAGGGATTTCTATGAAAATAAGCGATATTTGATGTTAAAAACAGGGATTGCTATGAAAACAAGCAATATTTTAGGGGAAAAACAGGGATTTCTATGAAAATAAGCGATATTTTAGGGGAAAAACAGGGATTTCTATGAAAATCAGCGATATTTTAGGGGAAAAACAGGGATTTCTATGAAAATAAGCGATATTTTAGGGGAAAAACAGGGATTTCTATGAAAATAAGCGATATTTAATGTTAAAAACAGGGATTTCTATGAAAATAAGCGATATTGCAGGGGAAAAACAGGGATTTCTATGAAAATAAGCGATATTTCAGGGGAAAAACAGGGATTTCTATGAAAATAAGCGATATTTTAGGGGAAAAACAGGGATTTCTATGGAAACAAGCGATATTTTAGGGGAAAAACAGGGATTTCTATGAAAATAAGCGATATTTTAGGGGAAAAACAGGGATTTCTATGAAAACCAGCGATATTTTTGGGTTAAAAACAGGGATTTCTATGAAAATAAGCGATATTTTAGGGGAAAAACAGGGATTTCTATGAAAATAAGCGATATTTCAGGGGAAAAACACGGATTTCTATGAAAATAAGCGATATTTTAGGGTTAAAAACAGGGATTTCTATGAAAATAAGCAATATTTTAGGGTTAAAAACAGGGATTTCCATGAAAATAAGCGATATTTTAGGGGAAAAACAGGGATTTCTATGAAAATAAGCGATATTTTAGGGGAAAAACAGGGATTTCTATGAAAATAAGCGATATTTTAGGGGAAAAACAGGGATTTCTATGAAAATAAGCGATATTTCAGGGGAAAAACAGGGATTTCTATGAAAATAAGCGATATTTAAGGGGAAAAACAGGGATTTCTATGAAAATAAGCGATATTTAAGGGGAAAAACAGGGATTTCCATGAAAATAAGCGATATTTAAGGGGAAAAACAGGGATTTCTATGAAAATAAGCGATATTTGATGTTAAAAACAGGGATTTCTATGAAAATAAGCGATATTTAAAGGGAAAAACGGGGATTTCTATGAGAATAAGCGATATTTCCGGGAAAAAACAGGGATTTCTATGAAAAAAAGTGATATTTTTGGGTTAAAAACAGGGATTTCTATGAAAATAAGCGATATTTTAGGGTTAAAAACAGGGATTTCCATGAAAATAAGCGATATTTTAGGGGAAAAACAGGGATTTCTATGAAAATAAGCGATATTTTAGGGGAAAAACAGGGATTTCTATGAAAATAAGCAATATTTTATGTTAAAAACAGGAATTTCTATGAAAATAAGCGATATTTTAGGGGAAAAACAGGGATTTCTATGAAAATAAGCGATATTTCAGGGGAAAAACAGGGATTTCTATGAAAATAAGCGATATTTAAGGGTTAAAAACAGGGATTTCTATGAAAATAAGCGATATTTAAGGGGAAAAACAGGGATTTCCATGAAAATAAGCGATATTTTTGGGTTAAAAACAGGGATTTCTATGAAAATAAGTGATATTTTAGGGGAAAAACAGGGATTTCTATGAAAATAAGCGATATTTGATGTTAAAAACAGGGATTTCTATGAAAATAAGCGATATTTTAGGGGAAAAACAGGGATTTCTATGGAAATAAGCGATATTTTAGGGGAAAAACAGGGATTTCTATGAAAACAAGCGATATTTTAGGGGAAAAACAGGGATTTCTATGAAAATAAGCGATATTTAAGGTTAAAAACTGGGATTTCTATGAAAATAAGTGATATTTTAGGGGAAAAACAGGGATTTCTATGAAAATAAGCAATATTTAATGTTGGAAACAGGGATTTCTATGAAAATAAGCGATATTTTAGGGGAAAAACTGGGATTTCTATGAAAATAAGCGATATTTTATGGTTAAAAACAGGGATTTCCATGAAAATAAGCGATATTTAAGGGGAAAAACAGGGATTTCTATGAAAATAAGCGATATTTTAGGGGAAAAACAGGGATTTCTATGAAAATAAGCGATATTTTTGGGTTAAAAACAGGGATTTCTATGAAAATAAGCGATATTTCATGTTAAAAACAGGGATATCTATGAAAATAAGCGATATTTTAGGGGAAAAACAGGGATTTCTATGAAAATAAGCGATATTTTAGGGGAAAAACAGGGATTTCTATGAAAATAAGCGATATTTAAGGTTAAAAACAGGGATTTCTATGAGAATAAGCGATATTTCAGGGGAAAAACGGGGATTTCTATGAAAATAAGCGATATTTTAGGGGAAAAACAGGGATTTCTATGAAAATAAGCGATATTTTAGGGGAAAAACAGGGATTTCTATGAAAATCAGCGATATTTCAGGGGAAAAACAGGGATTTCTATGAAAATCAGCGATATTTTAGGTTAAAAACAGGGATTTCTATGAAAATAAGTGATATTTTAGGGGAAAAACAGGGATTTCTATGAAAATAAGCGATATTTTAGGGGAAAAACAGGGATTTCTATGAAAATAAGCGATATTTCAGGGGGAAAACAGGGATTTCTATGAAAATAAGCGATATTTTAGGGGAAAAACAGGGATTTCTATGAAAATAAGCGATATTTTAGGTTAAAAACAGGGATTTCTATGAAAATAAGCGATATTTTAGGGGAAAAACAGGGATTTCTATGAAAATAAGCGATATTTCAGGGGAAAAACAGGGATTTCTATGAAAATAAGCGATATTTAAGGTTAAAAACAGGGATTGCTATGAAAACAAGCAATATTTTAGGGGAAAAACAGGGATTTCTATGAAAATAAGCGATATTTTAGGGGAAAAACAGGGATTTCTATGAAAATAAGCGATATTTAAGGTTAAAAACAGGGATTTCTATGAAAATAAGCGATATTTTAGGGGAAAAACAGGGATTTCTATGAAAATCAGCGATATTTTAGGGTTAAATACAGGGATTTCTATGAAAATAAGTGATATTTTAGGGGAAAAACAGGGATTTCTATGAAAATAAGCGATATTTGATGTTAAAAACAGGGATTTCTATGAAAATAAGCGATATTTTAGGGGAAAAACAGGGATTTCTATGAAAATAAGCGATATTTTGGGGAAAAAACAGGGATTTCTATGAAAATAAGCGATATTTAAGGGGAGAAACAGGGATTTCTATGAAAATAAGCGATATTTAAGGGGAAAAACAGGGATTTCTATGAAAATAAGCGATATTTTAGGGGAAAAACAGGGATTTCTATGAAAATAAGCGATATTTTAGGGTTAAAAACAGGGATTTCTATGAAAATAAGCGATATTTGAGGGGAAAAACAGGGATTTCTATGAAAATAAGCGATATTTTAGGGGAAAAACAGGGATTTCTATGAAAATAAGCGATATTTGATGTTAAAAACAGGGATTGCTATGAAAACAAGCAATATTTTAGGGGAAAAACAGGGATTTCTATGAAAATAAGCGATATTTTAGGGGAAAAACAGGGATTTCTTTGAAAATCAGCGATATTTTAGGGGAAAAACAGGGATTTCTATGAAAATAAGCGATATTTTAAGGGAAAAACAGGGATTTCTATGAAAATCAGCGATATTTTAGGGGAAAAACAGGGATTTCTATGAAAATAAGCGATATTTTAGGGGAAAAACAGGGATTTCTATGAAAATAAGCGATATTTAATGTTTAAAACAGGGATTTCTATGAAAACAAGCGATATTTTAGGGGAAAAACAGGGATTTCTATGAAAATAAGCGATATTTTAGGGGAAAAACAGGGATTTCTATGAAAATAAGCGATATTTAATGTTAAAAACAGGGATTTCTATGAAAATAAGCGATATTGCAGGGGAAAAACAGGGATTTCTATGAAAATAAGCGATATTTCAGGGGAAAAACAGGGATTTCTATGAAAATAAGCGATATTTTAGGGGAAAAACAGGGATTTCTATGGAAACAAGCGATATTTTAGGGGAAAAACAGGGATTTCTATGGAAATAAGCGATATTTTAGGGGAAAAACAGGGATTTCTATGAAAACCAGCGATATTTTTGGGTTAAAAACAGGGATTTCTATGAAAATAAGCGATATTTTAGGGGAAAAACAGGGATTTCTATGAAAATAAGCGATATTTAATGTTAAAAACAGGGATTTCTATGAAAATAAGCGATATTTTAGGGTTAAAAACAGGGATTTCTATGAAAATAAGCGATATTTAAGGGGAGAAACAGGGATTTCTATGAAAATAAGCGATATTTAAGGGGAAAAACAGGGATTTCTATTAAAATAAGCGATATTTTAGGGGAAAAACAGGGATTTCTATGAAAATAAGCGATATTTTAGGGTTAAAAACAGGGATTTCTATGAAAATAAGCGATATTTTAGGTTAAAAACAGGGATTTCTATGAAAATAAGCGATATTTAAGGGGAAAAACAGGGATTGCTATGAAAACAAGCAATATTTTATGGGAAAAACAGGGATTTCTATGAAAATAAGCGATATTTTAGGGGAAAAACAGGGATTTCTATGAAAATCAGCGATATTTTAGGGGAAAAACAGGGATTTCTATGAAAATAAGCGATATTTTAGGGGAAAAACAGGGATTTCTATGAAAATAAGCGATATTTAATGTTTAAAACAGGGATTTCTATGAAAACAAGCGATATTTTAGGGGAAAAACAGGGATTTCTATGAAAATAAGCGATATTTTAGGGGAAAAACAGGGATTTCTATGAAAATAAGCGATATTTAATGTTAAAAACAGGGATTTCTATGAAAATAAGCGATATTGCAGGGGAAAAACAGGGATTTCTATGAAAATAAGCGATATTTTAGGTTAAAAACAGGGATTTCTATGAAAATAAGCGATATTTTAGGGGAAAAACAGGGATTTCTATGGAAACAAGCGATATTTTAGGGGAAAAACAGGGATTTCTATGAAAATAAGCGATATTTTAGGGGAAAAACAGGGATTTCTATGAAAACCAGCGATATTTTTGGGTTAAAAACAGGGATTTCTATGAAAATAAGCGATATTTTAGGGGAAAAACAGGGATTTCTATGAAAATAAGCGATATTTCAGGGGAAAAACACGGATTTCTATGAAAATAAGCGATATTTTAGGGTTAAAAACAGGGATTTCTATGAAAATAAGCAATATTTTAGGGTTAAAAACAGGGATTTCCATGAAAATAAGCGATATTTTAGGGGAAAAACAGGGATTTCTATGAAAATAAGCGATATTTTAGGGGAAAAACAGGGATTTCTATGAAAATAAGCGATATTTTAGGGGAAAAACAGGGATTTCTATGAAAATAAGCGATATTTCAGGGGAAAAACAGGGATTTCTATGAAAATAAGCGATATTTTAGGGGAAAAACGGGGATTTCTATGAGAATAAGCGATATTTCATGTTAAAAACAGGGATATCTATGAAAATAAGCGATATTTTAGGGGAAAAACAGGGATTTCTATGAAAATAAGCGATATTTAAGGGGAAAAACAGGGATTTCTATGAAAATAAGCAATATTTCCGGGAAAAAACAGGGATTTCTATGAAAAAAAGCGATATTTTTGGGTTAAAAACAGGGATTTCTATGAAAATAAGCGATATTTTAGGGGAAAAACAGGGATTTCCATGAAAATAAGCGATATTTTAGGGGAAAAACAGGGATTTCTATGAAAATAAGCGATATTTTAGGGGAAAAACAGGGATTTCTATGAAAATAAGCAATATTTTATGTTAAAAACAGGAATTTCTATGAAAATAAGCGATATTTTAGGGGAAAAACAGGGATTTCTATGAAAATAAGCGATATTTTAGGGGAAAAACAGGGATTTCTATGAAAATAAGCGATATTTCAGGGGAAAAACAGGGATTTCTATGAAAATAAGCGATATTTAAGGGTTAAAAACAGGGATTTCTATGAAAATAAGCGATATTTAAGGGGAAAAACAGGGATTTCCATGAAAATAAGCGATATTTTTGGGTTAAAAACAGGGATTTCTATGAAAATAAGCGATATTTAATGTTAAAAACAGGGATTTCCATGAAAATAAGCGATATTTAATTGGAAAAACAGGCATTTCTATGAAAATAAGTGATATTTTAGGGGAAAAACAGGGATTTCGATGAAAATAATCGATATTTTAGGGGAAAAACAGGGATTTCTATGAAAATAAGCGATATTTTAGGGTTAAATACAGGGATTTCTATGAAAATAAGTGATATTTTAGGGGAAAAACAGGGATTTCTATGAAAATAAGCGATATTTGATGTTAAAAACAGGGATTTCTATCAAAATAAGAGATATTTTAGGGGAAAAACAGGGATTTCTATTAAAATAAGCGATATTTTAGGGGAAAAACAGGGATTTCTATGAAAATAAGCGATATTTTACTGGAAAAACAGGCATTTCTATGAAAATCAGCGATAATTTAGGTTAAAAACAGGGATATCCATGAAAATAAGTGATATTTTAGGGGAAAAACAGGGATTTCTATGAAAATAAGCGATATTTTAGGTTAAAAACAGGGATTTCTATGAAAATAAGCGATATTTTAGGGGAAAAACAGGGATTTCTATGAAAATAAGCGATATTTCAGGGGGAAAACAGGGATTTCTATGAAAATCAGCGATATTTTAGGGGAAAAACATGGATTTCTATGAAAATAAGAGATATTTAAGGTTAAAAACAGGGATTTCTATGAAAATAAGCGATATTTGAGGGGAAAAACAGGGATTTCTATGAAAATAAGCGATATTTTAGGGTTAAATACAGGGATTTCTATGAAAATAAGTGATATTTTAGGGGAAAAACAGGGATTTCTATGAAAATAAGCGATATTTGATGTTAAAAACAGGGATTTCTATGAAAATAAGCGATATTTTAGGGGAAAAACAGGGATTTCTATGGAAATAAGCGATATTTTAAGGGAAAAACAGGGATTTCTATGAAAACAAGCGATATTTTAGGGGAAAAACAGGGATTTCTATGAAAATAAGCGATATTTAAGGTTAAAAACTGGGATTTCTATGAAAATAAGCGATATTTTATGGTTAAAAACAGGGATTTCCATGAAAATAAGCGATATTTAAGGGGAAAAACAGGGATTTCTATGAAAATCAGCGATATTTAAGGTTAAAAACAGGGATTTCTATGAAAATAAGCGATATTTTAAGGGAAAAACAGGGATTTCTATGAAAATAAGCGATATTTCATGTTAAAAACAGGGATATCTATGAAAATAAGCGATATTTTAGGGGAAAAACAGGGATTTCTATGAAAATAAGCGATATTTTAGGGGAAAAACAGGGATTTCTATGAAAATAAGCGATATTTTAGGGGAAAAACAGGGATTTCTATGAAAATAAGCGATATTTAAGGTTAAAAACAGGGATTTCTATGAGAATAAGCGATATTTCAGGGGAAAAACGGGGATTTCTATGAAAATAAGCGATATTTTAGGGGAAAAACAGGGATTTCTATGAAAATAAGCGATATTTTAGGGGAAAAACAGAGATTTCTATGAAAATAAGCGATATTTCAGGGGGAAAACAGGGATTTCTATGAAAATAAGCGATATTTTAGGGGAAAAACAGGGATTTCTATGAAAATAAGCGATATTTTAGGTTAAAAACAGGGATTTCTATGAAAATAAGCGATATTTTAGGGGAAAAACAGGGATTTCTATGAAAATAAGCGATATTTCAGGGGAAAAACAGGGATTTCTATGAAAATAAGCGATATTTAAGGTTAAAAACAGGGATTGCTATGAAAACAAGCAATATTTTAGGGGAAAAACAGGGATTTCTATGAAAATAAGCGATATTTTAGGGGAAAAACAGGGATTTCTATGAAAATAAGCAATATTTAAGGTTAAAAACAGGGATTTCTATGAAAATAAGCGATATTTTAGGGGAAAAACAGGGATTTCTATGAAAATAAGCGATATTTTAGGGTTAAAAACAGGGATTTCTATGAAAATAAGCGATATTTGAGGGGAAAAACAGGGATTTCTATGAAAATAAGCGATATTTTAGGGGAAAAACAGGGATTTCTATGAAAATAAGCGATATTTTAGGGGAAAAACAGGGATTTCTATGAAAATAAGCGATATTTGATGTTAAAAACAGGGATTGCTATGAAAACAAGCAATATTTTAGGGGAAAAACAGGGATTTCTATGAAAATAAGCGATATTTTAGGGGAAAAACAGGGATTTCTATGAAAATCAGCGATATTTTAGGGGAAAAACAGGGATTTCTATGAAAATAAGCGATATTTTAGGGGAAAAACAGGGATTTCTATGAAAATAAGCGATATTTAATGTTTAAAACAGGGATTTCTATGAAAACAAGCGATATTTTAGGGGAAAAACAGGGATTTCTATGAAAATAAGCGATATTTAATGTTTAAAACAGGGATTTCTATGAAAATAAGCGATATTTAATGTTAAAAACAGGGATTTCTATGAAAATAAGCGATATTGCAGGGGAAAAACAGGGATTTCTATGAAAATAAGCGATATTTCAGGGGAAAAACAGGGATTTCTATGAAAATAAGCGATATTTTAGGGGAAAAACAGGGATTTCTATGGAAACAAGCGATATTTTAGGGGAAAAACAGGGATTTCTATGAAAATAAGCGATATTTCAGGGGAAAAACACGGATTTCTATGAAAATAAGCGATATTTTAGGGGAAAAACAGGGATTTCTATGAAAATAAGCGATATTTTAGCTGAAAAACAGGGATTTCTGTGAAAATAAGCGATATTTTAGGGGAAAAACAGGGATTTCTATGAAAATAAGCGATATTTCAGGGGAAAAACAGGGATTTCTATGAAAATAAGCGATATTTAAGGGGAAAAACAGGGATTTCTATGAAAATAAGCGATATTTTAGGGGAAAAACAGGGATTTCTATGAAAATAAGCGATATTTAAGGGGAAAAACAGGGATTTCCATGAAAAATAAGCGATATTTAAGGGGAAAAACAGGGATATCTATGAAAATAAGCGATATTTGAGGGGAAAAACAGGGATTTCTATGAAAATAAGCGATATTTTAGGGTTAAATACAGGGATTTCTATGAAAATAAGCAATATTTCCGGGAAAAAACAGGGATTTCTATGAAAAAAAGCGATATTTTTGGGTTAAAAACAGGGATTTCTATGAAAATAAGCGATATTTTAGGGGAAAAACAGGGATTTCCATGAAAATAAGCGATATTTTAGGGGAAAAACAGGGATTTCTATGAAAATAAGCGATATTTTAGGGGAAAAACAGGGATTTCTATGAAAATAAGCAATATTTTATGTTAAAAACAGGAATTTCTATGAAAATAAGCGATATTTGAGGGGAAAAACAGGGATTTCTATGAAAATAAGCGATATTTTAGGGGAAAAACAGGGATTTCTATGAAAATAAGCGATATTTCAGGGGAAAAACAGGGATTTCTATGAAAATAAGCGATATTTAAGGGTTAAAAACAGGGATTTCTATGAAAATAAGCGATATTTGAGGGGAAAAACAGGGATTTCTATGAAAATATCGATATTTAAGGTTAAAAACAGGGATTTCTATGAAAATAAGCAATATTTTTGGGTTAAAAACAGGGATTTCTATGAAAATAAGCGATATTTAAGGGGAAAAACAAGAATTCCTATGAAAATGCCAGCCCGGCGCATACGCAGTAGGTTACAAGCGAGGCGCATGCGCAAAACGATGCCAGTCAGGCGTATGCGCAGTAGTGTGCCAACCAGACGCATGCGCAGTACGGTGCAAGCCTGGCGCAAGCGCACAACGATGCTAGAGGGGCGCATGTGCATTAAGGTACAAGCGTGGCGCATGCGCAGAACAGTGCAAGGACGGCGCATGTGCAGTAGTGCGCCAGCGAAGCGCATGCGCAGTAGGCTGCAAGAAGCGCCCAACCGCAGTACGATGCCAGACTACCGCATGCGCAAAACGACAACAGCGCGGCATATGTGCAGTAGATTGCCAGCAAAGTGCATGCGCAGTTAGATGCCAGCCGGGCGCATGCGCTGTAAGGAGCCAGCCCGCCGCATGCGCAGTAGGTTTCTAGTCCAGTGCATGCGCAGTACGACGCAATTTAAACACATGCGCAGTACGATGGCAGCCAGGCGCATGCGCGGTATACTTCAAGATCGGCGCAAGCGCAACAGGCTGCCGGTGCGGCGCATGCGCAGGAGTGTGACAGTGACGCGCATGCGCTGCATACTGCAAACCCGGCGCATGCGCAATAGGGACACAGCACCGCGCATGCGCAAAACGTTGCCAGCGCGGAGCATGCGCACAACGATGCAAAGCCAGCACATGCGCAGTAGTTTGCCAGACCCGCGCATGATCACTATGATACCAGATAGGCGAATGCGCAGTAGGGTGCCAGCCCAGCGCATGCTCAGAGTTTAACAGCCCGGCGCATGCAGAGTATGAAGCGATACTGAAGGTTTAATAACAGGGATTTCTACCAAAATAAGCGATATTTAAGGGGAAACACAGGGATTTCTACAAAAAAAAGCGATATTTAAGGGGAAAACCAAGAACAGCTGCGGCAAAGCAAGCCTGGCGCATGCGCATTATGATACAAGCGCGTCGCATGCGCAGAACGATGCCAGTCAGGTACATGCGCAGTAGGGTGCCAGCCTGACGCATGCTCAGATGTGAGCCATCCCGGCGCATGATCAGTACGGTGCTAGACAGGCGCAAGTGCGGTAGGGTACAAGCGCGGCACATGCGCTGAACGGTGCCAGCTCGGCGCATGGGCAGTAGGCTGCCAGGGTTGCACATGCGCCGAAAGGTGCCGAAATCGCGCATGCGCACTACGATGCCAGACTACAGCATGCGCAGTACGCTACCAGCCTGGCGCAAGCGCACTAGGTTTCCAGCCGGGCGCATGCGCCTTAGTATCACAAACGGGCGCATGCACAGTACGATGCCAGAAATGCGCATGCGCAGTAGGGAGGCACAGTGCCGCATTTGCAGAACGATTCCACACAAAGGCGTGCGCAGTAGTTTGCCAAAAAGACGCATTAAGGGGAAAAACTGGCATTTCTATGAAAACAAGCGATATTTAAGGTTAAAAACAAGGATTGCTATGAAAACAAGCAATATTTTAGGGGAAAAACAGGGATTACTATGAAAATAAGCGATATTTCAGGGGAAAAACAGGGATTTCTATAAATATATACGATATTTGAGCAGAAAAACAGGGATTTCTATGAAAATAAGCGATATTTTAGGGGAAAAACAGGGATTTCTATGAAAATAAGCGATATTTTAGGGGAAAAACAGGGATTTCTATGAAAATAAGCGATATTTTAGGGGAAAAACAGGGATTTCTATGAAAATAAGCGATATTTTAGGGGAAAAACAGGGATTTCTATGAAAATCAGCGATATTTCAGGGGAAAAACAGGGATTTCTATGAATATATGCGATATTTGAGGGGAAAAACAGGGATTTCTATGAAAATAAGCGATATTTTAGGGGAAAAACAGGGATTTCTATGAAAATAAGCGATATTTCAGGGGAAAAACAGGGATTTCTATGAAAATAAGCGATATTTTAGGGGAAAAACAGGGATTTCTATGAAAATAAGCGATATTTTAGGGGAAAAACAGGGATTTCTATGAAAATAAGCGATATTTCAGGGGAAAAAACCGGGATTTCTATGAAAATAAGCGATATTTTAGGGTTAAATACGGGATTTCTATGAAAATAAGCGATATTTAAGGTTAAAAACAGGGATTTTGATGAAAATAAGCGATATTTCAGGGGAAAAACAGGGATTTCTATGAAAATAAGCGATATTTCAGGGGAAAAACAGGGATTTCTATGAAAATAAGCGATATTTAATGTTTACAACAGGGATTTCTATGAAAATAAGCGATATTTAAGGGGAAAAACAGGGATTTCTATGGAAATAAGTGATATTTTAGGGGAAAAACAGGGATTTCCATGAAAATAAGCGATATTTAAGGGGAAAAACAGGGATGTCTATGAAAATAAGCGATATTTTATGGTTAAAAACAGGGATTTCTATGAAAATAAGTGATATTTTAGGGGAAAAACAGGGATTTCTATGAAAATAAGCGATATTTTAGGGGCAAAACAGGGATTTCTATGAAAATAAGCAATATTTTAGGGGAAAAACAGGGATTTCTATGAAAACCAGCGATATTTTTGGGTTAAAAACAGGGATTTCTATGAAAATAAGCGATATTTTAGGGGAAAAACAGGGATTTCTATGAAAATAAGCGATATTTAAGGGGAAAAACAGGGATTTCTATGAAAATAAGCGATATTTTAGGGGAAAAACAGGGATTTCTATGAAAATAAGCGATATTTTAGGGTTAAAAACAGGGATTTCTATGAAAATAAGCGATATTTAAGGGGAAAAACAGGGATTTCTATGAAAATAAGCGATATTTTATGGGAAAAACAGGGATTTCTATGAAAATAAGCGATATTTTAGGGGAAAAACCGGGATTTCTATGAAAATAAGTGATATTTTAGGGTTAAAAACAGGGATTTCTATGAAAATAAGCGATATTTTTGGGGTAAAACAGGGATTTCTATGAAAATAAGCGATATTTAAGGGGAAAAACAGGGATTTCTATGAAAATAAGCAATATTTTAGGGGAAAAACAGGGATTTCTATGAAAATAAGCGATATTTTTGGGTTAAAAACAGGGATTTCTATGAAAATAAGCGAGATTTTAGGGGAAAAACAGGGATTTCTATGAAAATAAGCGATATTTTAGGGGAAAAACAGGGATTTCTATGAAAATCAGCGATATTTAAGGGGAAAAACAGGGATTTCTATGAAAATAAGCGATATTTAAGGGGAAAAACAGGGATTTCTATGAAAATTAGCGATATTTAATTGGAAAAACAGGGATTTCTATGAAAATAAGCGATATTTAATTGGAAAAACAGGCATTTCTATGAAAATAAGCGATATTTTAGGGTTAAATACAGGGATTTCTATGAAAATAAGCGATATTTTATGGTTAAAAACAGGGATTTCTATGAAAATCAGCGATATTTTTGGGTTAAAAACAGGGATTTCTATGAAAATAAGCGATATTTAAGGGGAAAAACAGGGATTTCTATGAAAATAAGCGATATTTTAGGGGAAAAACAGGGATTTCTATGAAAATAAGCGATATTTTAGGGGAAAAACAGGGATTTCGATGAAAATAAGCGATATTTTTGGGTTAAAAACAGGGATTTCTATGAAAATAAGCGATATTTGAGGGGAAAAACAGGGATTTCTATGAAAATAAGCGATATTTTAGGGGAAAAACAGGGATTTCTATGAATATATGCAATATTTCATGGGAAAAACAGGGATTTCTATGAAAATAAGCGATATTTTTGGGTTAAAAACAGGGATTTCTATGAAAATAAGCGATATTTTAGGGGAAAAACAGGGATTTCTATGAAAATAAGCGATATTTTAGGGGAAAAACAGGGATTTCTATGAAAATAAGCGATATTTTAGGGGAAAAACAGGGATTTCTATGAAAATAAGCGATATTTTAGGGTTAAAAACAGGGATTTCTATGAAAATAAGCGATATTTAAGGGGAAAAACAGGGATTTCCATGAAAATAAGCGATATTTTTGCGTTAAAAACAGGGATTTCTATGAAAATAAGCGATATTTTAGGGGAAAAACAGGGATTTCTATGAAAATAAGCGATATTTTAGGGGAAAAACAGGGATTTCTATGAAAATAAGCGATATTTTAGGGGAAAAACAGGGATTTCTATGAAAATAAGCGATATTTTAGGGGAAAAACAGGGATTTCTATGAAAATCAGCGATATTTCAGGGGAAAAACAGGGATTTCTATGAATATATGCGATATTTGAGGGGAAAAACAGGGATTTCTATGAAAATAAGCGATATTTTAGGGGAAAAACAGGGATTTCTATGAAAATAAGCGATATTTCAGGGGAAAAACAGGGATTTCTATGAAAATAAGCGATATTTTAGGGGAAAAACAGGGATTTCTATGAAAATAAGCGATATTTTAGGGGAAAAACAGGGATTTCTATGAAAATAAGCGATATTTCAGGGGAAAAACCGGGATTTCTATGAAAATAAGCGATATTTTAGGGTTAAATACGGGATTTCTATGAAAATAAGCGATATTTAAGGTTAAAAACAGGGATTTCTATGAAAATAAGCGATATTTCAGGGGAAAAACAGGGATTTCTATGAAAATAAGCGATATTTCAGGGGAAAAACAGGGATTTCTATGAAAATAAGCGATATTTAATGTTTACAACAGGGATTTCTATGAAAATAAGCGATATTTAAGGGGAAAAACAGGGATTTCTATGGAAATAAGTGATATTTTAGGGGAAAAACAGGGATTTCCATGAAAATAAGCGATATTTAAGGGGAAAAACAGGGATGTCTATGAAAATAAGCGATATTTTATGGTTAAAAACAGGGATTTCTATGAAAATAAGTGATATTTTAGGGGAAAAACAGGGATTTCTATGAAAATAAGCGATATTTTAGGGGCAAAACAGGGATTTCTATGAAAATAAGCAATATTTTAGGGGAAAAACAGGGATTTCTATGAAAACCAGCGATATTTTTGGGTTAAAAACAGGGATTTCTATGAAAATAAGCGATATTTTAGGGGAAAAACAGGGATTTCTATGAAAATAAGCGATATTTAAGGGGAAAAACAGGGATTTCTATGAAAATAAGCGATATTTTAGGGGAAAAACAGGGATTTCTATGAAAATAAGCGATATTTTAGGGTTAAAAACAGGGATTTCTATGAAAATAAGCGATATTTAAGGGGAAAAACAGGGATTTCTATGAAAATAAGCGATATTTTATGGGAAAAACAGGGATTTCTATGAAAATAAGCGATATTTTAGGGGAAAAACCGGGATTTCTATGAAAATAAGTGATATTTTAGGGTTAAAAACAGGGATTTCTATGAAAATAAGCGATATTTTTGGGGTAAAACAGGGATTTCTATGAAAATAAGCGATATTTAAGGGGAAAAACAGGGATTTCTATGAAAATAAGCAATATTTTAGGGGAAAAACAGGGATTTCTATGAAAATAAGCGATATTTTTGGGTTAAAAACAGGGATTTCTATGAAAATAAGCGAGATTTTAGGGGAAAAACAGGGATTTCTATGAAAATAAGCGATATTTTAGGGGAAAAACAGGGATTTCTATGAAAATCAGCGATATTTAAGGGGAAAAACAGGGATTTCTATGAAAATAAGCGATATTTAAGGGGAAAAACAGGGATTTCTATGAAAATTAGCGATATTTAATTGGAAAAACAGGGATTTCTATGAAAATAAGCGATATTTAATTGGAAAAACAGGCATTTCTATGAAAATAAGCGATATTTTAGGGTTAAATACAGGGATTTCTATGAAAATAAGCGATATTTTATGGTTAAAAACAGGGATTTCTATGAAAATCAGCGATATTTTTGGGTTAAAAACAGGGATTTCTATGAAAATAAGCGATATTTAAGGGGAAAAACAGGGATTTCTATGAAAATAAGCGATATTTTAGGGGAAAAACAGGGATTTCTATGAAAATAAGCGATATTTTAGGGGAAAAACAGGGATTTCGATGAAAATAAGCGATATTTTTGGGTTAAAAACAGGGATTTCTATGAAAATAAGCGATATTTGAGGGGAAAAACAGGGATTTCTATGAAAATAAGCGATATTTTAGGGGAAAAACAGGGATTTCTATGAATATATGCAATATTTCATGGGAAAAACAGGGATTTCTATGAAAATAAGCGATATTTTTGGGTTAAAAACAGGGATTTCTATGAAAATAAGCGATATTTTAGGGGAAAAACAGGGATTTCTATGAAAATAAGCGATATTTTAGGGGAAAAACAGGGATTTCTATGAAAATAAGCGATATTTTAGGGGAAAAACAGGGATTTCTATGAAAATAAGCGATATTTTAGGGTTAAAAACAGGGATTTCTATGAAAATAAGCGATATTTAAGGGGAAAAACAGGGATTTCCATGAAAATAAGCGATATTTTTGCGTTAAAAACAGGGATTTCTATGAAAATAAGCGATATTTAATGTTAAAAACAGGGATTTCCATGAAAATAAGCGATTTTTTAGGGGAAAAACAGGGATTTCTATGAAAATAAGTGATATTTTAGGGGAAAAACAGGGATTTCGATGAAAATAAGCGATATTTAAGGGGAAAAACAGGGATTTCTATGAAAATAAGCGATATTTCAGGGGAAAAACAGGGATTTCTATGAAAATAAGCGATATTTAAGGGGAAAAACAGGGATTTCTATGAAAATAAGCGATATTTTAGGGGAAAAACAGGGATTTCTATGAAAATAAGCGATATTTTAGGGGAAAAACAGGGATTTCTATGAAAACCAGCGATATTTAAGGGGAAAAACAGGGATTTCTATGAAAACCAGCGATATTTTTGGGGAAAAACAGGGATTTCTATGAAAATAAGCGATATTTTAGGGGCAAAACAGGGATTTCTATGAAAATCAGCGATATTTTAGGGGAAAAACAGGGATTTCTATGAAAATAAGCGATATTTTAGGGGCAAAACAGGGATTTCTATGAAAATAAGCAATATTTTAGGGGAAAAACAGGGATTTCTATGAAAATCAGCGATATTTTTGGGTTAAAAACAGGGATTTCTATGGAAATAAGCGATATTTTAGGGGAAAAACAGGGATTTCTATGAAAATAAGCGATATTTAAGGGGAAAAACAGGGATTTCGATGAAAATAAGCGATATTTTATGGTTAAAAACAGGGATTTCTATGAAAATAAGCGATATTTTAGGGTTAAAAACAGGGATTTCTATGAAAATAAGCGATATTTAAGGGGAAAAACAGGGATTTCTATGAAAATCAGCGATATTTTAGGGGAAAAACAGGGATTTCTATGAAAATAAGCGATATTTTAGGGGAAAAACCGGGATTTCTATGAAAATAAGTGATCTTTTAGGGTTAAAAACAGGGATTTCTATGAAAATAAGCGATATTTTTGGGGTAAAAACAGGGATTTCTATGAAAATAAGCGATATTTTAGGGGAAAAACAGGGATTTCTATGAAAATAAGCGATATTTTAGGGGAAAAACAGGCATTTCTATGAAAATAAGCGATATTTTAGGGTTAAAAACAGGGATTTCTATGAAAATAAGCGATATTTAAGGGGAAAAACAGGGATTTCTATGAAAATAAGCGATATTTTAGGGGAAAAACAGGGATTTCTATGAAAATCAGCGATATTTAAGGGGAAAAACAGGGATTTCTATGAAAATAAGCGATATTTTAGGGGAAAAACAGGGATTTCTATGAAAATAAGCGATATTTTAGGGGAAAAACAGGGATTTCTATGAAAATAAGCGATATTTAAGGGGAAAAACAGGGATTTCTATGAAAATAAGTGATATTTTATGGGAAAAACAGGGATTTCTATGAAAATAAGCGATATTTTAGGGGAAAAACCGGGATTTCTATGAAAATAAGTGATATTTTAGGGTTAAAAACAGGGATTTCTATGAAAATAAGCGATATTTTTGGGGTAAAACAGGGATTTCTATGAAAATAAGCGATATTTAAGGGGAAAAACAGGGATTTCTATGAAAATAAGCAATATTTTAGGGGAAAAACAGGGATTTCTATGAAAATAAGCGATATTTTTGGGTTAAAAACAGGGATTTCTATGAAAATAAGCGAGATTTTAGGGGAAAAACAGGGATTTCTATGAAAATAAGCGATATTTTAGGGGAAAAACAGGGATTTCTATGAAAATCAGCGATATTTTAGGGGAAAAACAGGGATTTCTATGAAAATAAGCGATATTTTAGGGGCAAAACAGGGATTTCTATGAAAATAAGCAATATTTTAGGGGAAAAACAGGGATTTCTATGGAAATAAGCGATATTTTAGGGGAAAAACTGAGATTTCCATGAAAATAAGCGATATTTAAGGGGAAAAACAGGGATTTCGATGAAAATCAGCGATATTTTAGGGGAAAAACAGGGATTTCTATGAAAATAAGCGATATTTTTGGGGTAAAAACAGGGATTTCTATGAAAATAAGCGATATTTTTGGGTTAAAAACAGGGATTTCTATGAAAATAAGCGATATTTTAGGGGAAAAACAGGGATTTCTATGAAAATAAGCGATATTTTAGGGGAAAAACAGGGATTTCTATGAAAATAAGCGATATTTTAGGGTTAAAAACAGGGATTTCTATGAAAATAAGCGATATTTAAGGGGAAAAACAGGGATTTCCATGAAAATAAGCGATATTTTTGGGTTAAAAACAGGGATTTCTATGAAAATAAGCGATATTTAATGTTAAAAACAGGGATTGCTATGAAAACAAGCAATATTTTAGGGGAAAAACAGGGATTTCTATGAAAATAAGTGATATTTTAGGGGAAAAACAGGGATTTCTATGAAAATAAGCGATATTTTAGGGGAAAAACAGGGAATTCTATGAAAACCAGCGATATTTTTGGGGAAAAACAGGGATTTCTATGAAAATAAGCGATATTTCAGGGGAAAAACAGGGATTTCTATGAAAATGAGTGATATTTTAGGGGAAAAACAGGGATTTCTATGAAAATAAGCGATATTTTAGGGGCAAAACAGGGATTTCTATGAAAATAAGTGATATTTTAGGGGAAAATAGGGATTTCTATGAAAACCAGCGATATTTTAGGGGAAAAACAGGGATTTCTATGAAAATAAGCGATATTTTAGGGGCAAAACAGGGATTTCTATGAAAATAAGCAATATTTTAGGGGAAAAACAGGGATTTCTATGAAAATAAGCGATATTTTTGGGGTAAAAACAGGGATTTCTATGAAAATAAGCGATATTTTAGGGGAAAAACAGGGATTTCTATGAAAATAAGCAATATTTAAGGGGAAAAACAGGGATTTCTATGAAAATAAGCGATATTTTAGGGGAAAAACAGGGATTTCTATGAAAATAAGCGATATTTTAGGTTAAAAACAGGGATTTCTATGAAAATAAGCGATATTTAAGGGGAAAAACAGGGATTTCTATGAAAATCAGCGATATTTTAGGGGAAAAACAGGGATTTCTATGAAAATCAGCGATATTTTAGGGGAAAAACAGGGATTTCTATGAAAATAAGCGATATTTTAGGGGAAAAACCGGGATTTCTATGAAAATAAGTGATATTTTAGGGTTAAAAACAGGGATTTCTATGAAAATAAGCGATATTTTTGGGGTAAAAACAGGGATTTCTATGAAAATAAGCGATATTTAAGGGGAAAAACAGGGATTTCTATGAAAATAAGCGATATTTTAGGGGAAAAACAGGGATTTCTATGAAAATAAGCGATATTTAAGGGGAGAAACAGGGATTTCTATGAAAATAAGCGATATTTGAGGGGAAAAACAGGGATTTCTATGAAAATATCGATATTTTAGGGGAAAAACAGGGATTTCTATGAAAATCAGCGATATTTTAGGTTAAAAACAGGGATTTCTATGAAAATAAGCGATATTTTAGGGGAAAAACAGGGATTTCTATGAAAATAAGCGATATTTGAGGGGAAAAACAGGGATTTCTATGAAAATAAGCGATATTTGAGGGGAAAAACAGGGATTTCTATGAAAATAAGCAATGTTTCAGGGAAAAAAGGGATTTCTATGAAAATAAGTGATATTTTAGGTTCAAAACACTATTTGAGCATCACCTCAACATCTTCTCTGTCATCACGTCCATCCCAGTGACGCTCTCTGATGTCAACCGCAGGTTGTTTTCCAACGTCTGTCCGGTGTCACCTGTACAATTTCATCCCCCTCATCCCTGTGTTACTTCATCAACATTAATCCAGCATCACTTTTTGCTTTCTGCCCCAATGATACCCCAACATCACCCACCAACATCACTGACACATCATAGAGTATTGAGTCCCAGCATCTCCCCAGTAAGATTCCTCCCCCCAACAACATCACTCCTTTATCTCATCCCTCAACATCAGCCTACAGCATGACTGCACACATAGACCCAGCATCACTGTCATGTCTCAGCAGTGCACCCCCACCAGTGTCACCCGAACATCACTCCCTGATGCTATCCTTGAGTAAAACCCCAACATCATCCTAGTCTCATTACATTGTAACCTCCCAGCTTCACTCTAACAACATCACCCCACAAAAACCCCCCCATATCAGCCTTACCATTAATTATCTACTGTAATGCTGCAGCATGATGGAAAATGCAACAACAACAGCAGAGAAGCAAAGTCCCAGGCTGTAGTAAGTGAGGATGTGCTCAAACAGCAGCTGTAAACACAGAAACCAACCAAAAACCGGCTCACCTTTGGGAGACCTCCTGCAAGCACAGACCTCTAACCAAAGCCCCTCACTTCTGATGCCAATGCTTAAATGAGACCCGGGAGGGGGTGGAGCCTGGCTCCACCCCCTTCCATCACTCAGGTGTGTTTCATGCACCTGAGCTTCTATGGTTTGTCCCTTCTCAATCACTGTTTCAAGGCACGACTGAGGGTTTCCACTACAACCCCCAACAGTATCACTACAACATCACTCCCTGATGTCCCCCCCATGATGCTCCAACATCGCCCCCCAGCATCACCCCCCAGCATCACCCCCCCACATCATCCCAGGGTCAGCCCAGGGTCACCCCAGTGTCACCCCAACTATGTCACTGCAATGTCACTCCCTGATGTCACCCTGCAGTAATAACCCAACACCATCCCCCAGCGTCACCCCCCAATATCACCCGAGTGTCATCCCTATGTCAGCTGCCATGTTCAGGTGCCAGGTTCACCCACTGAGGATGTCAAATCCTGAATTGTTTTCACGATGGTCTTCAATTGCAAAGAAAGTCGGCGACACGTTTTTCACTGCAGAGCCACAAGCTGTCCCCACCAGTTTGGCAAACAGCGCTGACTCCGATCACAGCCGTGATCTCAACTCTGCCGTCCAGGCTGCACACACAGCTTTTCAGCATCTTCTGCATCAGTACCGAAATTTGTGTGCTGTATCAGTACTGCAATAATTTGTGTGCTGTATCAGTACTGAAATTTGTGCTCCCCTCTCTATTAGAAATTTTACCAAATGCCTTTGAGGACAGACTTGAATCAAAATATGCACGCCATTGTTGCTCATCCTTTGATCAAACTCCCCTTGCCGGACAGGCAGATCCAATCACCTGGTTGTAATTAGTCTTTTTTTTTGTTGTTTACGGTCTGAAGCAGTGATTGAGCACCTGGTGAGGGGTGTGGCCAGCCCTGACAGCACAGGTGGAAGCGATTTACCTGTGGGACCGGATAGGGCTGAGCTTGGCTCCACCCCCTCCCTGCCCATATTTAAGGACTGGGAACAGTAAGGGCAGCATTCTGCTTGGGAACTGCCTCCTTGGAGCATTGGGAGCGAGTTCTGCCCTTTGGAATGGGGTGAGTGACTGCTGCTTTATTGTAGGGCTCTGGTCTTTCCCTTTTTTGGGGATCCTGACCATTTTTAAGGGCTGGAAGCTGTAAGGGCAGCATCTCTGCATGGAGGCTGCTTCCTTTGGGGTGTGGGCTGAGTGTTTTTGGAATGGGGTCATTGATTTCTTCTTTACTGCTGGATTGTAATTTCACTTTCTGGGGGCTCTGACCACATTTAAGGTCTGTCAGCAGAAGGAGCAGCGACTGCACCTGGAGATTTGCTTCCTTTAGAGTGTGGGGTGAACCCTTGAAACTGGGTGAGTGATTCTTTATTCCAGGGTTGCAATGTCTTGTTGTTGGGGGGATCCTGACCCCACTTAAGGGCTGGCAGCCTTTAAGGTGGTATCTGTTTTTAGAGACCGTCTCCTTGGGAGTGTGGGGTGAGCTCTGGTCCTTGAGAAAGGATGAATGATTTCTTCTTGTTTTAGGACTGTGACCTTTCCTGTTTTTGGGGCATCCTGACCACATTGAAGTGCTGGCAGATGTAAGGGCAATGTTGATCTCTGGTGGCTGTCTCCTGTGGAGCATGGGTGAGTTTTGGCCTTTGAGAAGGGTGTAAGTGGTTTCTTTGTTTTTTCTTTATTTCAGGCCTGCAATCTCCCTTTTTTATTTTTTTTATTTTTTTTATTTTTTTTTTTTTTTGTAGTATTCTGACAACATTTAAGGGATGAAAGCCATAAGGGCAGCATCTCTACCTGGAGACTGCTTCCTTGGCAGTGTGGGCTGAGTGTTCATCTTTGGAATGGGGTAACTTATTCTTCCTTTATTTCAGGGCTGTTATGCACTGCTTCCAACCATGCAGAGTTGTTTAAGGGCGTTCTGTGCACCCTTAGGTGTAATAAATCTTTGTCTTTATAGAAAGCCAAGGATTGTCCTCTTCTGGACTGCTGTACTCAGTATCACCCCAGCGTGATGAAGTGAAGCCCCTGCTCTGCTGAATACTGGGACTGGCCCAGAGAGGCTCTGATGGATGTGGATTATCCTAGCCAGAGTACTTGGTACCATTGGTGGTGATCTTGTCCAACTGCCACACAACGAACAGGAACATCCACAGCCAGATCAGGCTGCCCAGAGGTTGACCCAGCCTCACCTTGGAAGGGACAGGGCATCCATCACATGTCTGGGTAACCTGTTCCACTGTGTCACCACCCTCACTGTACAAGATTTTCTTTATATCTAGGCTAAATCTTTCCTTGTTCTTCCCTTCAGGTGTTGAAAGGCTGTTACCAGATCACCTTGGAGCCTTCACTTCTGCAGGCTGAACAGCTCCAGCTCTCTCTCTTTATAGGAAAGGCGTTCCATCCCTCAGTTCATATTTGTGGCCGTTCTCTGGATGTTCTTCAACAGCTCCACGTCTGTCCTGTGCTGCGGACATCCACATCCAGATGCAGCACCTCCAGGTGAGGCCTCACAGCGTAGAGCAGAGGGGCAGGACCAGCTCCCTTCGCCTGCTGACCACACATCTTTGGATGGAGCCCAGCGTACGGTTGGCTTTCTGGGCCAGGAAGGTACATCGCTGAGTGCCACTACTCAGCCTGTTGAGGTCCCTCTGGATGGCGTTGTTCCTCTGCTGTGTCACTGCACCCCACAGCTCGGTGTCATTAGGGTGCACTCAGCCCCACTGTCAATGTCACTGATGAAGGGGCAATCCCAGGTGTTTGTACAAACTCAGCTAAGAACACCTTGAGAGCAGCCCCACAGAGAAGGACTTTGTGGATCCTGGTGGATGAGCTGGGATCCATGAGTGGACATCAGCCAGCAGAGCGCGCCTGCTGCCTGGAAGGCCAGCTGTGTTCTGGGCTGCGTTAAAAGAGGAGCGGCCAGCAGGGACAGGGAGGTGATCGTCCCCATCTGCTCGGCTCTTGTGAGGCTTCATCTGCAGTGCTGCGTCCAGGCCTGGGGCCCCCAGCACAGGAAGGACGTGGAGCTCATGGAGCGGGTCCAGAGGAGGCACTGAGATGAGCAGACGGTTGGAGCAGCTCTCCTACAAGGAAAGGTTGAGGGAAGTGGGGTTGTTCAGCCTGGAGAAGAGAAGGCTTGGGGGGACCTCATTGCAGCCTCGCAGTACTTGAAGGAGGAACAGCAGGAAGGGGAACGGCTGTTTACGAGGGTGGATTGTGATAGGACAAGGGGAAATGGTTTTAAAATGAAACAGGGGAGGTTTAGGTTGGTTATTAGGAGGAAGCTTTTCACACAGAGGGTGGTGATGCACTGGAACGTGCTTCAGAGTCACTTCCAGGAGGATCTGCTCCTCGATTCTTTGCAGCACAGAGGTGAGACTGACACGTTGGTGGTTCCCATGGTCACACTTTATATCTGCAGTAACAGCTGTGCTGTTGCCTTTTTTCTGCTCACCAGGGACTTTACCTGACTGCCTTGACTTCTCAAATATCACTGAGAGTGGCTCGGTGACTGCAGCGGTGAATTCCCTCAGGGCTCTGGGACTCGTCTCATCAGGACCCAAAGACTCCTGGATGTCAAGTTCTCAGGTGGTCCAGATCCTGATCTCCCATCACAGTGTGGGATAGGGAGGGGTCTGTGGGACCGGCATTGCTTCCTCGATCCCCACCTACCAAACCGAAGGTGAGAGCAGTGTATAATGAGCAGTTATCAGAGAGGATGGAAGATGAATGTTGTTGGGTACCTGAGCCTTCTCCTTGTCTGTTGTTCCCAGCTGCAGTGCTGCTGGTAAGCAGCATCACGCACAGAGTGCAGCCACATTGATCAGGGAAAGGAGTGCAGGTTTGTGAAAGAGGCACATCTGCAGGGCAGTGCCTTCATTACTGTTTTGTGTCCCACAGGTGGCTGCGGAGTTGCAGCGCTCCCAAGTGCTGTAACGACTGCATGGAGATGCGTGGCTCTTCATGGGAACAGCAAGGAACCGGAATCTGCATTTCCTGGAACGCCCCAGAACCTCGCTTTGCTGGCTGGTAATTGTCTGCCCAGCAGGTAAGGGCAATGCTCACCCATCAGTGTTTATCCACTCCATAGCACGGCACAACACGGTGCTCCCAGAGCTCTTCATTGCACTTTATGGTGCCCTGGATGCTGCCTGTCCTTTTCTTTCTGTGTTCTCTTTGTCTCTGGCCTTTCACTGCAGTGTTTTCCTTCCCTTTGCCCTTGCTGTTCCCTACTGCGTTGTCTTGCCCTCCTGTTTTTGTGTTCCATGCCACATTCATTTGGCCATTGCCCTTGGCTTTCTTTGCCGGATTCACTTCAGCGTTCAGTTTTGGCGTTCTGTACTGCGTTCTCTCGCCCTCCTGTTTTGGTATTTCCTTCCATATTCTCTTAGCCGTTGCCATTGGCTGGGCATTCTCTTGCCCTCCTGTTTTTGTGTTCCATGCTGGGTTCTCTTGGCCATTGCCCTTGGCTTTCTTTGCCGCATTCACTTCAGCATTCGGTTTTGGCGTTCCCTGCTGCGTTCTCCTGCCCTCCTGTTTTGGCGTTCCTTCCACGTTCTCTTGGCCCTTGCCCTCCTGTTTTTGTGTTCTATGCCACATCTCTTGGCCATTGCCCTTGGCTTTCTGTTGCCACATCCTCTTCAGCATTCAGTTTTGGCGTTCCCAGCAGCATTTTCTTTGGCCTCCTGTTTTGGCATTCCCTGCAGTGTTCTCTTTGACCTCCCAACTTGCTGTTCCAGCCACATTCTGCATTGGCCTTCTTTGCCGCGTTCTTTTTGGCCTCCTATTTTGGCTTTTCCTGCCATGTTTTCTTAGCCCTTGCCTGGGCATTCCATGTTGTGTTCCCTTGTCCTTTTGTTTTGGCATTTTGTGCTGCATTCTCTTGGCCTTTGCCCTTGGCCTTTCCTGCTGTGTTCTCTTTGGCTGTATTCTGACCTTTCCTGTTGCATTCTCCTTGCCCTCACCTTGGCTTTCCATTGGTGCTCTCTTTGCTTTTGCCCTTGCCTTAGCTTGGCTGTTTTCTTCGCATTTACCTTGGTTTTCCATGGGAGTTCTCCTTCCCTTTGCCTGCCCTGGGAGTTCTGCTTGCCTTTGGCACTCTGGGATTAGCTGGGAGGCAACATTAAAGTTAACCTTGACCTGAACCCGTAGCTGCATGGGAGTCCTAACGATAATTGTGTTAACCTGCAGTGTATCTGTAAACCAAACCCTTAACGCAGTGTTGAAAATGTCTCTTAACCTGAATGCTGCCTTAGAAATAATGCCTCATGTTTTTTGTCAAATAACCTTAATTGTGATTGTAGTGCAGAATACTGATGTTAGACCAACTGTAACTTCAACCCTATGAATAACATTAATTATATCCCTAATGTTATTTATAATTATAATTAATTACAACCCTTGTGTCATCATTACAGCAATGTGCTCAGGGTGCAGCCCCACACATGCGGGGCAGCGCCTTCATTACTGCGTTGTGTCCCACAGGTGGCAGCAGAGCTGCGTTGCTCCTGAGCACTTTAAGGACAGCACGGAGATGCGCGGCTCTTCATGGCAGTAGCAGAAACTGGAATCTGCATTTCCCGGAATGCCCTGGAACCTCGCTTTGCTGGCCGGTAATTGTCTGCCCAGCAGGTAAGGGCAATGCTCACCCACCAATGTTTACTCATTACTTACTGAGGCACAAGGTAGGGTTCCCAGAGCTCATTTCTGCACTTCATGGTGCCCTGAATGCTGCCTGTCCTTTTCTTTCTGTGTTCTCCTCACCTCCAGCCTTTCCCTGCTGTGTTCTCCTTGCCCTCGCTGTTCCCTACTGCGTTCTCTTGCCCTCCTGTTTTGGCGTTCCCTGTGGCATTCTCTTGGCCATTTGCCCTTGGCCACCTTTGCTGTGTTCTCTTTGGCCTTCGGTTCTGGCCATCTGTGCCACATTCCCTTGGCCTTTGTCCTTGGCCTTCTTTGCCACGTTCCCTTTGCCTTCTGTTCTGGCGTTCCCTACAACATTCTCTTTGGCCTTCAGTTTTGGCGCTCCTGGCTGCGTTCTCTTTGGCCATTGCCCTCAGCCTTCATTGCCACATTCCCTTTGGCCTCTTGTTTTGGCATCCCTTACGGCGTTCTCTTTGGCCTTTGGTTTTGGCGTTCCCTTCCATGTTCTCTTTGGCCATTGCCCTTGGCCTTCTGCGTTGGCCTTCCATGCAGCGTTCTCATGGACCTTGCCCTCCATTTTGGCCTTCCCTGATTTGTTTTCTTTTGTCTCTGTTTTGGCGTTCTCTGCAGCCTTCTCCTCAGGCCTGGCCTGTGACGAGGCTTTCTCTTCAGTGCCTTCCCTGCCTTTGCCTTCCCTTTGCCTTTGGCGTTGCCTTCCCTTGGGTGTTGTCCATGCCTTTGCCCTCTGTTTTGGCATTCCCTCTACTGTTCTCCTTGCCTTTTGCTCTTACCTTTGCCTTGGCCTTCCCTATCGCTCACTCTGAGCACGATCCTAATAACCCTAACCTCAATACTTTCTCCCCAACCCTAAGCTCTGAACCCCAAATGTAGTGTGAATTGCAGCCATGACTGTATAGATACCTGTGCAAATTAACCCTGCACCTTCCATAGTGCTTTCAATTGGGCACTGAACCCATCTGTAACCTTCTGTGTAATGCTAACAAAAACCCCACAGCTTCCCTGTTAAATCCTCCTAACCTTACTCTGAAGCCATTTCTTGGAGTTGTGTTTGGCTTCCATGTTTTGTGGGTGGGCTGACTGAGCATCGTTTGTGTCTTGATGTTCCTCCTTCTAAAGCGTGTCTCTGTATTACAGGTGAAGATGCCTTCGATGCTTCTAGTTGATGGCTTCCCCCCTGCAATGCCATCATCTTTCCAGTCCTCCCACACTCACCGCCAGCTCGGTTCAGTCCAGCTTTTACCTGAATCCCTGCTCAGTTCCCTTTCCTGAGTGCTGTAAGGACAGCACGGAGATGCACAGCTCTTCATGGCAGCAGCAAGGAACCGGAATCTGCATTTCCTGGAACGCCCCGGAACCCCCCTTTTGCTGCCTGGTAATTGTCTGCCCAGCAGGTAAGGGCAATGCTCACCCACCAGTGTTTACTCATTACTTACTGAGGCACAAGGTAGGGTTCCCAGAGCTCATTTCTGCACTTCATGGTGTCCTGAATGCTGCCTGTCCTTTTCTTTCCGTGTTCTCCTCACCTCCAGCCTTTCCCTGCTGTGTTCTCCTTGCCCTCGCTGTTCCCTACTGCGTTCTCTTGCCCTCCTGTTTTGGCGTTCCCTGTGGCATTCTCTTGGCCATTTGCCCTTGGCCACCTTCGCTGCGTTCTCTTTGGCCTTCGGTTCTGGCCATCTGTGCCACATTCCCTTGGCCTTTGTCCTTGGCCTTCTTTGCCACGTTCCCTTTGCCTTCTGTTCTGGCATTCCCTACAACATTCTTTCTGGCCTTCAGTTTTGGCGTTCCTGGCTGCGTTCTCTTTGGCCATTGCCCTCGGCCATCTTTGCCACATTCCCTTTGGCCTCCTGTTCTGGCGTTCCCTGCGGCGTTCTCTTTGGCCTTTGATTTTGGTGTCCCCTTCCACGTTCTCTTTCGCCATTGCTCCCGGCCTTCTTTGCCACTTTCCCTTTGGCCTCTTGTTTTGGCATCTCCTACAGCATTCTCTTTGCCTTTGGTTTTGGCCTTATGTGCCGCATTCTCTTTGGCCATTGCCCTTGACCTTCTGCATCGGCCTTCCCTGCAGCGTTCTCACGGACCTCGCTCTCCATTTTGGCCTTCTGCGTTGATCTCTTTGGTCTCTGTTCTGGTGTTCTCTGCAGCCTTCTCCTTGGGCCTGACCTCTGATGCGACTTTTGGCATTCTCCAAGCCTTTCCCCTCCCTTTGCCTTTGCCCTCTGTTTTGGCGTTCCCTCGGCTGTTCTCCTTGCCTTTTGCTCCTGCCTTTGCCTTGGCCTTCCCTAACGGTCACTCTAACCCTAATCCTGATGTACCTAACCCTAACACCTTTCCTATTAAATACTCCTAACCTTACTCTGAAGCCATTTCTTGGAGCGGTGTTTGGCTTCTACATTTTGTGGGGGTGGGCTGACGATGAGCACAGTTTGGGTCTCAGCGTTCGTCCTTCTAAAGCATGTCTCTGTATTACAGGTGAAGATGCCTTCGATGCTTCCAGTCGATGACTTCCCCCCTGCGATGCCATTGGCTTTCCTGGCCTCCCACACTCACCGCCAGCTCAGTTCAGTTGAGCCGTTACCCGAATCCCCACTCCGTTCCCTTTCCACGATCTTCCTGTCACTCTGCCACAAGCCCCCACCAAGGTCATCGCAGGCAACGTGTGGGATGCAGCATTCGGTCTCATTACAGTTCATCCCATCAGCTTCAGCCCAGCGATCCAACCCACCCGCACCCTTCCTGAGGGCCCTTCTGCTCCCAGGCCAATCAACGCTTCCTTCTGATGCCATCTGCATTCCTTCCTGGCCACTTTCAGACTCGTGCCCCTTTGTGGCCATTTTGAGAGTTGCGCTGATTTCAGCGTCTGCATTCAATTGACTTCAACCAAATTGGATTTAGCTTTACATTCAATTAATGTAAACCGAATTGGCTTTAGTTTTACATTCACTTAATGTAAACCAAATTGGCTTTAGCTTTACATTCAATTAAATGTAAACCAAATTGGCTTTAGTTTTACATCCAATTAATGTAAACTAAATTGGCTTTAGCATTGCCTTGCTTACGGGGTTGGGTTAGCTTTGCTTTGTTTGTTCTAGCGCAGGGCTAACCCAACCCCGTAACCAAGGGCCGGCGGAGGCGATTTTGTTCCTTCCCGGCCAGTCTGAGACTCGTGCCCCCTTGTGGCCATTTGAAGAGTTGCGCTGATTTCAGCGTCTGCATTCAATTGATCTTAACCAAATTGGCTTTGGCTTTGCATTCAACTTATTTCAACCAAATTGGCTTTAGTTTTACATTCACTTGACTTCAATCAAATTGGCTTTAGCTTTACATTCAATTATTGTAAACCAAATTGGCTTTAGTTTTACATCCAATTAAATGTAAACCAAATTGGCTTTAGTTTTACATCCAATTAAATGTAAACCAAATTGGCTTTAGTTTTACATTCGATTAATGTAAACCAAATTGGCTTTAAGTTTGCCTTGCTTACGGGGTTGGGTTAGCTTTGCTTTGTTTGTTCTAGCGCAGGGCTAACCCAACCCCGTAACCAAGGGCCGGCGGAGGCGATTTTGTTCCTCCCGGCCAGTCTGAGACTCGTGCCCCCTTGTGGCCATTTGAAGAGTTGCGCTGATTTCAGCGTCTGCATTCAATTAATCTCAACCAAATTGGCTTTGGCCTTGCAGTCATTTTGCATCAACCAAATTGGCTTTGGCTTTGCATTCAACTTATTTCAACCAAATTGGCTTTAGTTTTACATTCACTTGACTTCAATCAAATTGGCTTTAGCTTTACATTCAATTATTGTAAACCAAATTGGCTTTAGCTTTACATTCAATTAAATGTAAACCAAATTGGCTTTAGTTTTACATTCGATTAATGTAAACCAAATTGGCTTTAAGTTTGCCTTGCTTACGGGGTTGGGTTAGCTTTGCTTTGTTTGTTCTAGCGCAGGGCTAACCCAACCCCGTAACCAAGGGCCGGCGGAGGCGATTTTGTTCCTTCCCGGCCAGTCTGAGACTCGTGCCCCCTTGTGGCCATTTGAAGAGTTGCGCTGATTTCAGCGTCTGCATTCAATTAATCTTAACCAAATTGGCTTTGGCTTTGCATTCAACTTATTTCAACCAAATTGGCTTTAGTTTTACATTCACTTGACTTCAATCAAATTGGCTTTAGTTTTACATCCAATTAAATGTAAACCAAATTGGCTTTAAGTTTGCCTTGCTTACGGGGTTGGGTTAGCTTTGCTTTGTTTGTTCTAGCGCAGGGCTAACCCAACCCCGTAACCAAGGGCCGGCGGAGGCGATTTTGTTCCTTCCCGGCCAGTCTGAGACTCGCGCCCCCTTGTGGCCGTTTGATGATCTGTGCTGATTTCAGCGTCTGCATTCAATTAATCTCAACCAAATTGGCTTTAGCCTTGCAGTCATATTGCATCAACCAAATTGGCTTTGGCTTTGCATTCAACTTATTTCAACCAAATTGGCTTTAGTTTTACATTCACTTGACTTCAATCAAATTGGCTTTAGCTTTACATTCAATTATTGTAAACCAAATTGGCTTTAGTTTTACATTCGATTAATGTAAACCAAATTGGCTTTAAGTTTGCCTTGCTTACGGGGTTGGGTTAGCTTTGCTTTGTTTGTTCTAGCGCAGGGCTAACCCAACCCCGTAACCAAGGGCCGGTGGAGGCGATTTTGTTCCTCCCGGCCAGTCTGAGACTTGCGCCCCCTTGTGGCCATTCTGAGAATTGCAATGTCTTTGGATGGGCTGAGATCTGCACTGCTTTTGAGGTGGGTTGCAGTACACAACATTCTCACAAATGCGGTGTCACTAATGGGGTATGGAGGCTTTGTACTCTTTCTCTGGTTGGTCTGACGTCTATGCGAACCATGTGTTACAGCTGTACTGCATATGTGTGTGCTGCGCCTGTAAATTGCGTCGTGCCGTGTACACAATATGTGTTATGTTGCGCCTGTGAACCGTGCTATGCCATGTACAGAATGTGTGGAGGCCCTGCCTATAAACTAAGTCTTGGAATCAGAGACCCCTATTCATTACATGTTCTGCTTCTCAATGTGTAGTTGCTGGTATAGAGTGTATGTATATGATTGTATGAGTCATGCCTTGTGGAAAAAGTGCTGTAATAAACAAATAGTTAAACAATGCACGTATGTTGAGTGTCTTGCTTTGTCACAACAAGGACTTCAAGGACAATGGAAGGTAGGTGAGAAAGGTAGGTGCGGAGGGTGGTAGACTTAGACATGGGGTTAGACTTAGATGGGGGTTAGACTTAGACGGGGGTTAGACTTAGACTTTTAGACATGGGGTTAGACTTAGACTTTTAGACTTGGAATTAGACTTAGACTTGGAATTAGACTTAGACTTGGAATTAGACTTAGACTTGGAATTAGACTTAGACTTGGAATTAGACTTAGACTTAGACGGGGGTTAGACTTAGACTTTTAGACTTGGGGTTAGACTTAGACTTGGAATTAGACTTAGACTTAGACTTAGACGGGGGTTAGACTTAGACTTTTAGACTTGGGGTTAGACTTAGACTTTTAGACTTGGGGTTAGACTTAGACTTTTAGACTTGGGGTTAGACTTGGAATTAGACTTAGACTTGGAATTAGACTTAGACTTAGACGGGGGTTAGACTTGGAATTAGACTTAGACTTGGAATTAGACTTAGACTTGGAATTAGACTTAGACTTAGACTTAGACGGGGGTTAGACTTAGACTTTTAGACTTGGGGTTAGACTTAGACTTTTAGACTTGGGGTTAGACTTGGAATTAGACTTAGACTTAGACTTAGACGGGGGTTAGACTTAGACTTTTAGACTTGGGGTTAGACTTAGACTTTTAGACTTGGGGTTAGACTTAGACTTTTAGACTTGGGGTTAGACTTGGAATTAGACTTAGACTTGGAATTAGACTTAGACTTAGACGGGGGTTAGACTTAGACTTTTAGACTTGGGGTTAGACTTAGACTTTTAGACTTGGGGTTAGACTTAGACTTTTAGACTTGGGGTTAGACTTAGACTTTTAGACTTGGGGTTAGACTTGGAATTAGACTTAGACTTGGAATTAGACTTAGACTTGGAATTAGACTTAGACTTGGAATTAGACTTAGACTTAGACGGGGGTTAGACTTAGACTTTTAGACTTGGGGTTAGACTTAGACTTTTAGACTTGGGGTTAGACTTGGAATTAGACTTAGACTTAGACTTAGACGGGGGTTAGACTTAGACTTTTAGACTTGGGGTTAGACTTGGAATTAGACTTAGACTTGGAATTAGACTTAGACTTGGAATTAGACTTAGACTTAGACGGGGGTTAGACTTAGACTTTTAGACTTGGGGTTAGACTTAGACTTTTAGACTTGGGGTTAGACTTGGAATTAGACTTAGACTTAGACTTAGACGGGGGTTAGACTTAGACTTTTAGACTTGGGGTTAGACTTAGACTTTTAGACTTGGGGTTAGACTTGGAATTAGACTTAGACTTGGAATTAGACTTAGACTTGGAATTAGACTTAGACTTAGACGGGGGTTAGACTTAGACTTTTAGACTTGGGGTTAGACTTGGAATTAGACTTAGACTTAGACTTAGACGGGGGTTAGACTTAGACTTTTAGACTTGGGGTTAGACTTAGACTTTTAGACTTGGGGTTAGACTTAGACTTTTAGACTTGGGGTTAGACTTGGAATTAGACTTAGACTTGGAATTAGACTTAGACTTGGAATTAGACTTAGACTTAGACGGGGGTTAGACTTAGACTTTTAGACTTGGGGTTAGACTTAGACTTTTAGACTTGGGGTTAGACTTGGAATTAGACTTAGACTTAGACTTAGACGGGGGTTAGACTTAGACTTTTAGACTTGGGGTTAGACTTAGACTTTTAGACTTGGGGTTAGACTTAGACTTTTAGACTTGGGGTTAGACTTGGAATTAGACTTAGACTTAGACTTAGACGGGGGTTAGACTTAGACTTTTAGACTTGGGGTTAGACTTAGACTTTTAGACTTGGGGTTAGACTTAGACTTTTAGACTTGGGGTTAGACTTGGAATTAGACTTAGACTTGGAATTAGACTTAGACTTGGAATTAGACTTAGACTTAGACGGGGGTTAGACTTAGACTTTTAGACTTGGGGTTAGACTTAGACTTTTAGACTTGGGGTTAGACTTGGAATTAGACTTAGACTTAGACTTAGACTTAGACGGGGGTTAGACTTAGACTTTTAGACTTGGGGTTAGACTTAGACTTTTAGACTTGGGGTTAGACTTGGAATTAGACTTAGACTTAGACTTAGACGGGGGTTAGACTTAGACTTTTAGACTTGGGGTTAGACTTAGACTTTTAGACTTGGGGTTAGACTTAGACTTTTAGACTTGGGGTTAGACTTGGAATTAGACTTAGACTTGGAATTAGACTTAGACTTGGAATTAGACTTAGACTTAGACGGGGGTTAGACTTAGACTTTTAGACTTGGGGTTAGACTTAGACTTTTAGACTTGGGGTTAGACTTGGAATTAGACTTAGACTTGGAATTAGACTTAGACTTGGAATTAGACTTAGACTTAGACGGGGGTTAGACCTTAGACTTTTAGACTTGGGGTTAGACTTAGACTTTTAGACTTGGGGTTAGACTTAGACTTTTAGACTTGGGGTTAGACTTGGAATTAGACTTAGACTTGGAATTAGACTTAGACTTGGAATTAGACTTAGACTTAGACGGGGGTTAGACTTAGACTTTTAGACTTGGGGTTAGACTTAGACTTTTAGACTTGGGGTTAGACTTGGAATTAGACTTAGACTTAGACTTAGACGGGGGTTAGACTTAGACTTTTAGACTTGGGGTTAGACTTAGACTTTTAGACTTGGGGTTAGACTTGGAATTAGACTTAGACTTAGACTTAGACGGGGGTTAGACTTAGACTTTTAGACTTGGGGTTAGACTTAGACTTTTAGACTTGGGGTTAGACTTAGACTTTTAGACTTGGGGTTAGACTTGGAATTAGACTTAGACTTGGAATTAGACTTAGACTTGGAATTAGACTTAGACTTAGACGGGGGTTAGACTTAGACTTTTAGACTTGGGGTTAGACTTAGACTTTTAGACTTGGGGTTAGACTTGGAATTAGACTTAGACTTAGACTTAGACGGGGGTTAGACTTAGACTTTTAGACTTGGGGTTAGACTTAGACTTTTAGACTTGGGGTTAGACTTGGAATTAGACTTAGACTTAGACTTAGACGGGGGTTAGACTTAGACTTTTAGACTTGGGGTTAGGGTTAGGGTTAGGGTTAGGGTTAGGGTTAGGGTTAGGGTTAGGGTTAGGGTTAGGGTTAGGGTTAGGGTTAGGGTTAGGGTTAGGGTTAGGGTTAGGGTTAGGGTTAGGGTTAGGGTTAGGGTTAGGGTTAGGGTTAGGGTTAGGGTTAGGGTTAGGGTTAGGGTTAGGGTTAGGGTTAGGGTTAGGGTTAGGGTTAGGGTTAGGGTTAGGGTTAGGGTTAGGGTTAGGGTTAGGGTTAGGGTTAGGGTTAGGGTTAGGGTTAGGGTTAGGGTTAGGGTTAGGGTTAGGGTTAGGGTTAGGGTTAGGGTTAGGGTTAGGGTTAGGGTTAGGGTTAGGGTTAGGGTTAGGGTTAGGGTTAGGGTTAGGGTTAGGGTTAGGGTTAGGGTTAGGGTTAGGGTTAGGGTTAGGGTTAGGGTTAGGGTTAGGGTTAGGGTTAGGGTTAGGGTTAGGGTTAGGGTTAGGGTTAGGGTTAGGGTTAGGGTTAGGGTTAGGGTTAGGGTTAGGGTTAGGGTTAGGGTTAGGGTTAGGGTTAGGGTTAGGGTTAGGGTTAGGGTTAGGGTTAGGGTTAGGGTTAGGGTTAGGGTTAGGGTTAGGGTTAGGGTTAGGGTTAGGGTTAGGGTTAGGGTTAGGGTTAGGGTTAGGGTTAGGGTTAGGGTTAGGGTTAGGGTTAGGGTTAGGGTTAGGGTTAGGGTTAGGGTTAGGGTTAGGGTTAGGGTTAGGGTTAGGGTTAGGGTTAGGGTTAGGGTTAGGGTTAGGGTTAGGGTTAGGGTTAGGGTTAGGGTTAGGGTTAGGGTTAGGGTTAGGGTTAGGGTTAGGGTTAGGGTTAGGGTTAGGGTTAGGGTTAGGGTTAGGGTTAGGGTTAGGGTTAGGGTTAGGGTTAGGGTTAGGGTTAGGGTTAGGGTTAGGCGTTAGGGTTAGGGTTAGGGTTAGGGTTAGGGT